>NW_026783307.1:0-84753 GCF_949774975.1 Lagenorhynchus albirostris | reverse complement strand
GTATGCGTTTTTTCCTGAATATATTCCAGAAAAAACGCATACGCCCTTTTTGGCCAAGTGCATCATTGTGGACGTTCTGCCTCTTTTCCTATGCTGTAAATGCAATTCCAGTCTACCTCCTGAAATCGGTTTCCTGCAATTCTGCCCCGCTTTCAAGTCCTCTTGGCAGCCTTCCTTCAGTAGATTTTTGGACGATAGCTGTCATTTATAACTCTGCAGGTTTGTGAATTACAGTTCCACTGAGCTCCTTTCTTCAACTCGCTTTCTTGTGAGCTGGCCGCAAAACCGCAGGATTGCTTCAGGCACTAATCTGGTTCCGGCACGTCACGCTGAACTTTTGGTTAATTCCTCTTCGTGGTGGGAAATGAAAGTTAAATTTGCCCGTCCAGACACCTCCAGCTAGTGTCTCATTGGTTCTCCCTATTCCTGTTCATCTTCCGCAGAAATTGCAAACTGGGCCAAACAGGAGGTTAAAGGCACTGACTCTCCAAGTCGCGAGAGTGTTAGTAAAGCATCTGGAATGTTACACCCGAGTACCAGGGGACGACCACTGATACATATTTGAACACGTCTCCCGATCACACGGTTGATCATACTCTGGGTTCCACATGCATGTTTTAGCTGAAGGAAGAATACCTTAAACCTGGAGAGTTGAGACCCGTGGAATGGGTACCATACAATATGACTTCAAAAGGGATTCATTTGCTCACCAAACCTCTCCAATCCTATCACTGCTGCGTTTATGCCCCTGTACACACACTTGATTCTCTTTCAGAGACATAGCAATCCATAGGTTTTAAGATACTTACAAGTCAGGTACATTCTTAGGCGTTTAATATGGGGTGTTGAGCCCATTTCGTTGAGCAAGGAGTATCTCTTGTATACTTCATATTTGGCTTAAGGAACTTTATCTGTGCTCATTTCAATCTCTGGTTTTATGCAGCACCCCAACTCACCTTTCCCCTTAAGCAAGCATAAGTTGGTTTTCTAAATTTGAGACCCTGTTCTGTTTTGTAATCCAGTTCCTGTGTAGCCAAGTTTACATTCCATGTATTAGTGATATCTTATGATGTTTCTTTTTCTGTGTGACTTATTTCAGTTAGAATCATCATACCTGAATCCACTCATTATGCTGCTACAGGCCTGATGACATAGATGTCATGGCTGAGTGATACTGCATTGTACGTAAGTACCACAACTTCTTTATCCATTTTTCACTTTCTGCGATATTGAACTTGTCCCGTTAACGAGGTTCTTGTAAACAGAGCCGTCCCAAACTTTGGGGTGGCTGTGTCTTTTTGATTTTAATTTCCCTATGCTATAGGACCATAAGTGGAAGTGCCCTAGGCTCTGTTGCTTTGTTTTTTAGATGTTTCAGGAAACACCATACACTTCTCCCGAGTGGCTGTTGGCAATTTACATCCCGCCCATCAGCATAACAAGGCTGCCAGTTCTCCATGGCCTGTCCTGCCTTTCTGGATTTTACACTTTGTTCAGATGGCCCTTTTGACCGGGGGAAGTGAGACTTCATTATAGTGCAGATTTCCTTTGCAAGCTTGCTTGGTTGGCCAAAAAGGGCGTATGCGTTTTTTCCTGAATATATTCCAGAAAAAACGCATACGCCCTTTTTGGCCAAGTGCATCATTGTCGACGTTCTGCCTCTTTTCCTATGCTTTAAATGCAATTCCAGTCTACCTCCTGAAATCGGTTTCCTGCAATTCTGTCCCGCTTTCAAGTCCTCTTGGCAGCCTTCCTTCAGTATATTTTTGGACGATAGCTGTCATTTATAACTCTGCAGGTTTGTGAATTACAGTGCCCCTGAGCTCCTTTCTTCAACTCGCTTTCTTGTGAACTGGCCGCAACACTGCAGGATTGCTTCAGGCCCTAATCTGGTTCTGGCACGGCACGCTGAGCCTTTGTTAATTCCTCTTCCTGATGGGAAATGAGAGTTAAATTTGCCCGTTCATACACCTCCAGCTAGTGTCTCATTGGTTCTCCCTATTCCTGTTCATCTTCCGCAGAAATTGCAAACTGGGCCAAACAGGAGGTTAAAGACACTGACTCTCCAAGTCGGGAGAGTGTTAGTAAAGCATCTGGAATGTTGCACCCGAGTACCAGGGTCGAGAACGGAGACATATTTGAACACGTCTCCCGATCACACGGTTGATCATACTCTGGGTTCCACATGCATGTTTTTGCTGAAGGAAGATTCCCTTAAACCTGGAGAGTTGAGACCCATGGAATGGGTACCATGCAATACGACTTCAAAGGGTCTTCATTTGCCCACCGAACCTCTCCAATCCTATCACTGCTGCGTTTATGCCCCTGTACACACGCTTGATTCTCTTTCAGAGACATAGCAATCCATAGCTTTTAAGATACTTACTAGTCAGTTACATACTTAGGCATTTAATATGGGGTGTTGAGTCCATTTCGTTGAGCAAGGAGTAGCTCTTGTCTATTACATATTTGGCTTAAGGAACTTTATCTGTGCTCATTTCAATCTCTGGTTTTATGCAGCACCCCAACTCACCTTTCCCCTTAAGCAAACATAAGTTGGTTTTCTAAATTTGAGACCCTGTTGTGTTTGTAATTCACTTCCTGGGTAGCCAAGTTTACATTCCGTGTATTAGTGATATCTTATGATGTTTCTTTTTCTGTGTGACTTATTTCAGTTAGAATCATCATACCTGAATCCACTCATTACGCTGCTACGGGCCTGATGACATAGATGTCATTGCTGAGTGATATTGCATTGTACGTAAGTACCACAACTTCTTTATCCATTTTTCACTTTCTGCGATATTGAACTTGTACTGTAAACGAGGTTCTTGTAAACAGAGCTGTCCCAACCTTTGGGGTGGCTGTGTCTTTTTGATTTTAATTTCCCTAAGCTATAGGACCATAAGTGGAAGTGCCCTAGGCTCTGTTGCTTTGTTTTTTAGATGTTTCAGGAAACACCATACACTTCTCCCGAGTGGCTGTTGGCAATTGACATCCCGCCCATCAGCATAACAAGGCTCCCAGTTCTCCATGGCCTGTCCTGCCTTTCTGGATTTTACACTTTTTTCAGATGGCCCTTTTGACCGGGGGGAAGTGAGACTTCATTGTAGTGCAGATTTCCTTTGCAAGCTTGCTTGGTTGGCCAAAAAGGGCGTATGCGTTTTTTCCTGAATATATTCAGGAAAAAACGCATACGCCCTTTTTGGCCAAGTGCATCATTGTGGACGTTCTGCCTCTTTTCCTATGCTTTCAATGCAATTCCAGTCTACCTCCTGAAATCGGTTTCCTGCAATTCTGCCCCGCTTTCAAGTCCTCTTGGCAGCCTTACTTCAGTATATTTTTGGACGATAGCTGTCATTTATAACTCTGCAGGTTTGTGAATTACAGTGCCCCTGAGCTCCTTTCTTCAACTCGCTTTCTCGTGAGCTGGCCGCAACACCGCAGGATGGCTTCAGGCCCTAATCTGGTTCCGGCACGGCACGCTGAGCCTTTGGTTAATTCCTCTTCCTGGTGGGAAATGAGAGTTAAATTTGCCCGTCCAGACACCTCCAGCTAGTCTGTCATTGGTTCTCCCTATTCCTGTTCATCTTCCGCAGAAATTGCAAACTGGGCCAAACAGGAGGTTAAAGGCACTGACTCTCCAAGTCGGGAGAGTGTTAGTAAAGTGTCTGGCATGTTTCACCCGAGTACCAGGGGACGAAAACTGAGACATATTGGAACACGTCTCCCGATCACACGGTTGATCATACTCTGGGTTCCACATGCATGTTTTAGCTGAAGGAAGAATACCTTAAACCTGGAGAGTTGAGACCCGTGGAATGGGTACCATGCAATATGACTTCAAAGGGTCTTCATTTGCTCACCAAACCTCTCCAATCCTATCACTGCTGCGTTTATGCCCCTGTACACACACTTGATTCTCTTTCAGAGACATAGCAATCCATAGGTTTTAAGATACTTCCTAGTCAGGTACACTCTTAGGCATTTAATATGGGGTGTTGAGTCCATTTCGTTGAGCAAGGAGTAGCTCTTGTCTATTCCATATTTGGCTTAAGGAACTTTATCTGTGCTCATTTCAATCTCTGGTTTTATGCAGCACCCCAACTCACCTTTCCCCTTAAGCAAACATAAGTTGGTTTTCTAAATTTGAGACCCTGTTGTGTTTGTAATTCATTTCCTGGGTAGCCAAGTTTACATTCCGTGTATTAGTGATATCTTATGATGTTTCTTTTTCTGTGTGACTTATTTCAGTTAGAATCATCATACCTGAATCCACTCATTATGCTGCTACGGGCCTGATGACATAGATGTCATTGCTGAGTGATACTGCATTGTAAGTAAGTACCACAACTTCTTTATCCATTTTTCACTTTCTGCGATATTGAACTTGTCCCGTTAACGAGGTTCTTGTAAACAGAGCCGTCCCAAACTTTGGGGTGGCTGTGTCTTTTTTATTTTAATTTCCTATGCTATAGGACCATAAGTGGAAGTGCCCTAGGCTCTGTTGCTTTGTTTTTTAGATGTTTCAGGAAACACCATACACTTCTCCCGAGTGGCTGTTGGCAATTTACATCCCGCCCATCAGCATAACAAGGCTGCCAGTTCTCCATGGCCTGTCCTGCCTTTCTGGATTTTACACTTTTTTCAGATGGCCCTTTTGACCGGGGGAAGTGAGACTTCATTGTAGTGCAGATTTCCTTTGCAAGCTTGCTTGGTTGGCCAAAAAGGTCGTATGCGTTTTTTCCTGAATATATTCCAGAAAAAACGCATACGCCCTTTTTGGCCAAGTGCATCATTGTGGACGTTCTGCCTCTTTTCCTATGCTGTAAATGCAATTCCAGTCTACCTCCTGAAATCGGTTTCCTGCAATTCTGCCCCGCTTTCAAGTCCTCTTGGCAGCCTTCCTTCAGTAGATTTTTGGACGATAGCTGTCATTTATAACTCTGCAGGTTTGTGAATTACAGTTCCACTGAGCTCCTTTCTTCAACTCGCTTTCTTGTGAGCTGGCCGCAAAACCGCAGGATTGCTTCAGGCACTAATCTGGTTCCGGCACGTCACGCTGAGCCTTTGGTTAATTCCTCTTCGTGGTGGGAAATGAAAGTTAAATTTGCCCGTCCAGACACCTCCAGCTAGTGTCTCATTGGTTCTCCCTATTCCTGTTCATCTTCCGCAGAAATTGCAAACTGGGCCAAACAGGAGGTTAAAGGCACTGACTCTCCAAGTCGCGAGAGTGTTAGTAAAGCATCTGGAATGTTACACCCGAGTACCAGGGGACGACCACTGATACATATTTGAACACGTCTCCCGATCACACGGTTGATCATACTCTGGGTTCCACATGCATGTTTTAGCTGAAGGAAGAATACCTTAAACCTGGAGAGTTGAGACCCGTGGAATGGGTACCATACAATATGACTTCAAAAGGGATTCATTTGCTCACCAAACCTCTCCAATCCTATCACTGCTGCGTTTATGCCCCTGTACACACACTTGATTCTCTTTCAGAGACATAGCAATCCATAGGTTTTAAGATACTTACAAGTCAGGTACATTCTTAGGCGTTTAATATGGGGTGTTGAGCCCATTTCGTTGAGCAAGGAGTATCTCTTGTATACTTCATATTTGGCTTAAGGAACTTTATCTGTGCTCATTTCAATCTCTGGTTTTATGCAGCACCCCAACTCACCTTTCCCCTTAAGCAAGCATAAGTTGGTTTTCTAAATTTGAGACCCTGTTCTGTTTTGTAATCCAGTTCCTGTGTAGCCAAGTTTACATTCCATGTATTAGTGATATCTTATGATGTTTCTTTTTCTGTGTGACTTATTTCAGTTAGAATCATCATACCTGAATCCACTCATTATGCTGCTACAGGCCTGATGACATAGATGTCATGGCTGAGTGATACTGCATTGTACGTAAGTACCACAACTTCTTTATCCATTTTTCACTTTCTGCGATATTGAACTTGTCCCGTTAACGAGGTTCTTGTAAACAGAGCCGTCCCAAACTTTGGGGTGGCTGTGTCTTTTTGATTTTAATTTCCCTATGCTATAGGACCATAAGTGGAAGTGCCCTAGGCTCTGTTGCTTTGTTTTTTAGATGTTTCAGGAAACACCATACACTTCTCCCGAGTGGCTGTTGGCAATTTACATCCCGCCCATCAGCATAACAAGGCTGCCAGTTCTCCATGGCCTGTCCTGCCTTTCTGGATTTTACACTTTGTTCAGATGGCCCTTTTGACCGGGAGAAGTGAGACTTCATTATAGTGCAGATTTCCTTTGCAAGCTTGCTTGGTTGGCCAAAAAGGGCGTATGCGTTTTTTCCTGAATATATTCCAGAAAAAACGCATACGCCCTTTTTGGCCAAGTGCATCATTGTCGACGTTCTGCCTCTTTTCCTATGCTTTAAATGCAATTCCAGTCTACCTCCTGAAATCGGTTTCCTGCAATTCTGTCCCGCTTTCAAGTCCTCTTGGCAGCCTTCCTTCAGTATATTTTTGGACGATAGCTGTCATTTATAACTCTGCAGGTTTGTGAATTACAGTGCCCCTGAGCTCCTTTCTTCAACTCGCTTTCTTGTGAACTGGCCGCAACACTGCAGGATTGCTTCAGGCCCTAATCTGGTTCTGGCACGGCACGCTGAGCCTTTGTTAATTCCTCTTCCTGGTGGGAAATGAGAGTTAAATTTGCCCGTTCATACACCTCCAGCTAGTGTCTCATTGGTTCTCCCTATTCCTGTTCATCTTCCGCAGAAATTGCAAACTGGGCCAAACAGGAGGTTAAAGACACTGACTCTCCAAGTCGGGAGAGTGTTAGTAAAGCATCTGGAATGTTGCACCCGAGTACCAGGGTCGAGAACGGAGACATATTTGAACACGTCTCCCGATCACACGGTTGATCATACTCTGGGTTCCACATGCATGTTTTTGCTGAAGGAAGATTCCCTTAAACCTGGAGAGTTGAGACCCATGGAATGGGTACCATGCAATACGACTTCAAAGGGTCTTCATTTGCCCACCGAACCTCTCCAATCCTATCACTGCTGCGTTTATGCCCCTGTACACACGCTTGATTCTCTTTCAGAGACATAGCAATCCATAGCTTTTAAGATACTTACTAGTCAGTTACATACTTAGGCATTTAATATGGGGTGTTGAGTCCATTTCGTTGAGCAAGGAGTAGCTCTTGTCTATTACATATTTGGCTTAAGGAACTTTATCTGTGCTCATTTCAATCTCTGGTTTTATGCAGCACCCCAACTCACCTTTCCCCTTAAGCAAACATAAGTTGGTTTTCTAAATTTGAGACCCTGTTGTGTTTGTAATTCACTTCCTGGGTAGCCAAGTTTACATTCCGTGTATTAGTGATATCTTATGATGTTTCTTTTTCTGTGTGACTTATTTCAGTTAGAATCATCATACCTGAATCCACTCATTACGCTGCTACGGGCCTGATGACATAGATGTCATTGCTGAGTGATATTGCATTGTACGTAAGTACCACAACTTCTTTATCCATTTTTCACTTTCTGCGATATTGAACTTGTACTGTAAACGAGGTTCTTGTAAACAGAGCTGTCCCAACCTTTGGGGTGGCTGTGTCTTTTTGATTTTAATTTCCCTAAGCTATAGGACCATAAGTGGAAGTGCCCTAGGCTCTGTTGCTTTGTTTTTTAGATGTTTCAGGAAACACCATACACTTCTCCCGAGTGGCTGTTGGCAATTGACATCCCGCCCATCAGCATAACAAGGCTCCCAGTTCTCCATGGCCTGTCCTGCCTTTCTGGATTTTACACTTTTTTCAGATGGCCCTTTTGACCGGGGGGAAGTGAGACTTCATTGTAGTGCAGATTTCCTTTGCAAGCTTGCTTGGTTGGCCAAAAAGGGCGTATGCGTTTTTTCCTGAATATATTCAGGAAAAAACGCATACGCCCTTTTTGGCCAAGTGCATCATTGTGGACGTTCTGCCTCTTTTCCTATGCTTTCAATGCAATTCCAGTCTACCTCCTGAAATCGGTTTCCTGCAATTCTGCCCCGCTTTCAAGTCCTCTTGGCAGCCTTACTTCAGTATATTTTTGGACGATAGCTGTCATTTATAACTCTGCAGGTTTGTGAATTACAGTGCCCCTGAGCTCCTTTCTTCAACTCGCTTTCTCGTGAGCTGGCCGCAACACCGCAGGATGGCTTCAGGCCCTAATCTGGTTCCGGCACGGCACGCTGAGCCTTTGGTTAATTCCTCTTCCTGGTGGGAAATGAGAGTTAAATTTGCCCGTCCAGACACCTCCAGCTAGTCTGTCATTGGTTCTCCCTATTCCTGTTCATCTTCCGCAGAAATTGCAAACTGGGCCAAACAGGAGGTTAAAGGCACTGACTCTCCAAGTCGGGAGAGTGTTAGTAAAGCGTCTGGCATGTTTCACCCGAGTACCAGGGGACGAAAACTGACACATATTGGAACACGTCTCCCGATCACACGGTTGATCATACTCTGGGTTCCACATGCATGTTTTAGCTAAAGGAAGAATACCTTAAACCTGGAGAGTTGAGACCCGTGGAATGGGTACCATGCAATATGACTTCAAAGGGTCTTCATTTGCTCACCAAACCTCTCCAATCCTATCACTGCTGCGTTTATGCCCCTGTACACACACTTGATTCTCTTTCAGAGACATAGCAATCCATAGGTTTTAAGATACTTCCTAGTCAGGTACACTCTTAGGCATTTAATATGGGGTGTTGAGTCCATTTCGTTGAGCAAGGAGTAGCTCTTGTCTATTCCATATTTGGCTTAAGGAACTTTATCTGTGTTCATTTCAATCTCTGGTTTTATGCAGCACCCCAACTCACCTTTCCCCTTAAGCAAGCATAAGTTGGGTTTCTAAATTTGAGACCCTGTTCTGTTTTGTAATTCAGTTCCTGTGTAGCCAAGGTTACATTCCGTGTATTAGTGATATCTTATGATGTTTCTTTTCCTGTGTGACTTATTTCAGTTAGAATCATCGTACCTGAATCCACTCATTATGCTGCTACGGGCCTGATGACATAGATTTCATTGCTGAGTGATATTGCATTGTACGTAAGTACCACAACTTCTTTATCCATTTTGCACTTTCTGCGATATTGAACTTGTACCGTAAACCAGGTTCTTGTAAACAGAGCCGTCCCAACCTTTTGGGTGGCTGTGTCTTTTTGATTTTAATTTCCCTAAGCTATAGGACCATAAGTGGAAGTGCCCTAGGCTCTGTTGCTTTGTTTTTTAGATGTTTCAGGAAACACCATACACTTCTCCCGAGTGGCTGTTGGCAATTGACATCCCGCCCATCAGCATAACAAGGCTCCCAGTTCTCCATGGCCTGTCCTGCCTTTCTGGATTTTACACTTTTTTCAGATGGCCCTTTTGACCGGGGGGAAGTGAGACTTCATTGTAGTGCAGATTTCCTTTGCAAGCTTGCTTGGTTGGCCAAAAAGGGCGTATGCGTTTTTTCCTGAATATATTCCAGAAAAAACGCATACGCCCTTTTTGGCCAAGTGCATCATTGTCGACGTTCTGCCTCTTTTCCTATGCTTTAAATGCAATTCCAGTCTACCTCCTGAAATCGGTTTCCTGCAATTCTGTCCCGCTTTCAAGTCCTCTTGGCAGCCTTCCTTCAGTATATTTTTGGACGATAGCTGTCATTTATAACTCTGCAGGTTTGTGAATTACAGTGCCCCTGAGCTCCTTTCTTCAACTCGCTTTCTTGTGAACTGGCCGCAACACTGCAGGATTGCTTCAGGCCCTAATCTGGTTCTGGCACGGCACGCTGAGCCTTTGTTAATTCCTCTTCCTGGTGGGAAATGAGAGTTAAATTTGCCCGTTCATACACCTCCAGCTAGTGTCTCATTGGTTCTCCCTATTCCTGTTCATCTTCCGCAGAAATTGCAAACTGGGCCAAACAGGAGGTTAAAGACACTGACTCTCCAAGTCGGGAGAGTGTTAGTAAAGCATCTGGAATGTTGCACCCGAGTACCAGGGTCGAGAACGGAGACATATTTGAACACGTCTCCCGATCACACGGTTGATCATACTCTGGGTTCCACATGCATGTTTTTGCTGAAGGAAGATTCCCTTAAACCTGGAGAGTTGAGACCCATGGAATGGGTACCATGCAATACGACTTCAAAGGGTCTTCATTTGCCCACCGAACCTCTCCAATCCTATCACTGCTGCGTTTATGCCCCTGTACACACGCTTGATTCTCTTTCAGAGACATAGCAATCCATAGCTTTTAAGATACTTACTAGTCAGTTACATACTTAGGCATTTAATATGGGGTGTTGAGTCCATTTCGTTGAGCAAGGAGTAGCTCTTGTCTATTACATATTTGGCTTAAGGAACTTTATCTGTGCTCATTTCAATCTCTGGTTTTATGCAGCACCCCAACTCACCTTTCCCCTTAAGCAAACATAAGTTGGTTTTCTAAATTTGAGACCCTGTTGTGTTTGTAATTCACTTCCTGGGTAGCCAAGTTTACATTCCGTGTATTAGTGATATCTTATGATGTTTCTTTTTCTGTGTGACTTATTTCAGTTAGAATCATCATACCTGAATCCACTCATTACGCTGCTACGGGCCTGATGACATAGATGTCATTGCTGAGTGATATTGCATTGTACGTAAGTACCACAACTTCTTTATCCATTTTTCACTTTCTGCGATATTGAACTTGTACTGTAAACGAGGTTCTTGTAAACAGAGCTGTCCCAACCTTTGGGGTGGCTGTGTCTTTTTGATTTTAATTTCCCTAAGCTATAGGACCATAAGTGGAAGTGCCCTAGGCTCTGTTGCTTTGTTTTTTAGATGTTTCAGGAAACACCATACACTTCTCCCGAGTGGCTGTTGGCAATTGACATCCCGCCCATCAGCATAACAAGGCTCCCAGTTCTCCATGGCCTGTCCTGCCTTTCTGGATTTTACACTTTTTTCAGATGGCCCTTTTGACCGGGGGGAAGTGAGACTTCATTGTAGTGCAGATTTCCTTTGCAAGCTTGCTTGGTTGGCCAAAAAGGGCGTATGCGTTTTTTCCTGAATATATTCAGGAAAAAACGCATACGCCCTTTTTGGCCAAGTGCATCATTGTGGACGTTCTGCCTCTTTTCCTATGCTTTCAATGCAATTCCAGTCTACCTCCTGAAATCGGTTTCCTGCAATTCTGCCCCGCTTTCAAGTCCTCTTGGCAGCCTTACTTCAGTATATTTTTGGACGATAGCTGTCATTTATAACTCTGCAGGTTTGTGAATTACAGTGCCCCTGAGCTCCTTTCTTCAACTCGCTTTCTCGTGAGCTGGCCGCAACACCGCAGGATGGCTTCAGGCCCTAATCTGGTTCCGGCACGGCACGCTGAGCCTTTGGTTAATTCCTCTTCCTGGTGGGAAATGAGAGTTAAATTTGCCCGTCCAGACACCTCCAGCTAGTCTGTCATTGGTTCTCCCTATTCCTGTTCATCTTCCGCAGAAATTGCAAACTGGGCCAAACAGGAGGTTAAAGGCACTGACTCTCCAAGTCGGGAGAGTGTTAGTAAAGCGTCTGGCATGTTTCACCCGAGTACCAGGGGACGAAAACTGAGACATATTGGAACACGTCTCCCGATCACACGGTTGATCATACTCTGGGTTCCACATGCATGTTTTAGCTGAAGGAAGAATACCTTAAACCTGGAGAGTTGAGACCCGTGGAATGGGTACCATGCAATATGACTTCAAAGGGTCTTCATTTGCTCACCAAACCTCTCCAATCCTATCACTGCTGCGTTTATGCCCCTGTACACACACTTGATTCTCTTTCAGAGACATAGCAATCCATAGGTTTTAAGATACTTCCTAGTCAGGTACACTCTTAGGCATTTAATATGGGGTGTTGAGTCCATTTCGTTGAGCAAGGAGTAGCTCTTGTCTATTCCATATTTGGCTTAAGGAACTTTATCTGTGTTCATTTCAATCTCTGGTTTTATGCAGCACCCCAACTCACCTTTCCCCTTAAGCAAGCATAAGTTGGGTTTCTAAATTTGAGACCCTGTTCTGTTTTGTAATTCAGTTCCTGTGTAGCCAAGGTTACATTCCGTGTATTAGTGATATCTTATGATGTTTCTTTTCCTGTGTGACTTATTTCAGTTAGAATCATCGTACCTGAATCCACTCATTATGCTGCTACGGGCCTGATGACATAGATTTCATTGCTGAGTGATATTGCATTGTACGTAAGTACCACAACTTCTTTATCCATTTTGCACTTTCTGCGATATTGAACTTGTACCGTAAACCAGGTTCTTGTAAACAGAGCCGTCCCAACCTTTTGGGTGGCTGTGTCTTTTTGATTTTAATTTCCCTAAGCTATAGGACCATAAGTGGAAGTGCCCTAGGCTCTGTTGCTTTGTTTTTTAGATGTTTCAGGAAACACCATACACTTCTCCCGAGTGGCTGTTGGCAATTGACATCCCGCCCATCAGCATAACAAGGCTCCCAGTTCTCCATGGCCTGTCCTGCCTTTCTGGATTTTACACTTTTTTCAGATGGCCCTTTTGACCGGGGGGAAGTGAGACTTCATTGTAGTGCAGATTTCCTTTGCAAGCTTGCTTGGTTGGCCAAAAAGGGCGTATGCGTTTTTTCCTGAATATATTCAGGAAAAAACGCATACGCCCTTTTTGGCCAAGTGCATCATTGTGGACGTTCTGCCTCTTTTCCTATGCTTTCAATGCAATTCCAGTCTACCTCCTGAAATCGGTTTCCTGCAATTCTGCCCCGCTTTCAAGTCCTCTTGGCAGCCTTACTTCAGTATATTTTTGGACGATAGCTGTCATTTATAACTCTGCAGGTTTGTGAATTACAGTGCCCCTGAGCTCCTTTCTTCAACTCGCTTTCTCGTGAGCTGGCCGCAACACCGCAGGATGGCTTCAGGCCCTAATCTGGTTCCGGCACGGCACGCTGAGCCTTTGGTTAATTCCTCTTCCTGGTGGGAAATGAGAGTTAAATTTGCCCGTCCAGACACCTCCAGCTAGTCTGTCATTGGTTCTCCCTATTCCTGTTCATCTTCCGCAGAAATTGCAAACTGGGCCAAACAGGAGGTTAAAGGCACTGACTCTCCAAGTCGGGAGAGTGTTAGTAAAGCGTCTGGAATGTTGCACCCGAGTACCAGGGGACAAAAACTGACACATATTGGAACACGTCTCCCGATCACACGGTTGATCATACTCTGGGTTCCACATGCATGTTTTAGCTGAAGGAAGAATACCTTAAACCTGGAGAGTTGAGACCCGTGGAATGGGTACCATGCAATATGACTTCAAAGGGTCTTCATTTGCTCACCGAACCTCTCCAATCCTATCACTGCTGCGTTTATGCCCCTGTACACACACTTGATTCTCTTTCAGAGACATAGCAATCCATAGGTTTTAAGATACTTCCTAGTCAGGTACACTCTTAGGCATTTAATATGGGGTGTTGAGTCCATTTCGTTGAGCAAGGAGTAGCTCTTGTCTATTCCATATTTGGCTTAAGGAACTTTATCTGTGCTCATTTCAATCTCTGGTTTTATGCAG
Organism: Lagenorhynchus albirostris; assembly: GCF_949774975.1. Lineage (NCBI taxonomy): Eukaryota > Metazoa > Chordata > Mammalia > Artiodactyla > Delphinidae > Lagenorhynchus > Lagenorhynchus albirostris. The sequence goes on along the minus strand of NW_026783307.1, from coordinate 71,184 downwards.
CACCCCAACTCACCTTTCCCCTTAAGCAAGCATAAGTTGGGTTTCTAAATTTGAGACCCTGTTCTGTTTTGTAATTCAGTTCCTGTGTAGCCAAGTTTACATTCCGTGTATTAGTGATATCTTATAATGTTTCTTTTTCTGTGTGACTTATTTCAGTTAGAATCATCGTACCTGAATCCACTCATTATGCTGCTACGGGCCTGATGACATAGATTTCATTGCTGAGTGATATTGCATTGTACGTAAGTACCACAACTTCTTTATCCATTTTTCACTTTCTGCGATATTGAACTTGTACCGTAAACCAGGTTCTTGTAAACAGAGCCGTCCCAACCTTTGGGGTGGCTGTGTCTTTTGATTTTAATTTCCCTAAGCTATAGGACCATAAGTGGAAGTGCCCTAGGCTCTGTTGCTTTGTTTTTTAGATGTTTCAGGAAACACCATACACTTCTCCCGAGTGGCTGTTGGCAATTTACATCCCGCCCATCAGCATAACAAGGCTCCCAGTTCTCCATGGCCTGTCCTGCCTTTCTGGATTTTACACTTTTTTCAGATGGCCCTTTTGACCGGGGGGAAGTGAGACTTCATTGTAGTGCAGATTTCCTTTGCAAGCTTGCTTGGTTGGCCAAAAAGGGCGTATGCGTTTTTTCCTGAATATATTCAGGAAAAAACGCATACGCCCTTTTTGGCCAAGTGCATCATTGTGGACGTTCTGCCTCTTTTCCTATGCTTTCAATGCAATTCCAGTCTACCTCCTGAAATCGGTTTCCTGCAATTCTGCCCCGCTTTCAAGTCCTCTTGGCAGCCTTACTTCAGTATATTTTTGGACGATAGCTGTCATTTATACCTCTGCAGGTTTGTGAATTACAGTGCCCCTGAGCTCCTTTCTTCAACTCGCTTTCTCGTGAGCTGGCCGCAACACCGCAGGATGGCTTCAGGCCCTAATCTGGTTCCGGCACGGCACGCTGAGCCTTTGGTTAATTCCTCTTCCTGGTGGGAAATGAGAGTTAAATTTGCCCGTCCAGACACCTCCAGCTAGTCTGTCATTGGTTCTCCCTATTCCTGTTCATCTTCCGCAGAAATTGCAAACTGGGCCAAACAGGAGGTTAAAGGCACTGACTCTCCAAGTCGGGAGAGTGTTAGTAAAGCGTCTGGCATGTTGCACCCGAGTACCAGGGGACGAAAACTGAGACATATTGGAACACGTCTCCCGATCACACGGTTGATCATACTCTGGGTTCCACATGCATGTTTTAGCTGAAGGAAGAATACCTTAAACCTGGAGAGTTGAGACCCGTGGAATGGGTACCATGCAATATGACTTCAAAGGGTCTTCATTTGCTCACCGAACCTCTCCAATCCTATCACTGCTGCGTTTATGCCCCTGTACACACACTTGATTCTCTTTCAGAGACATAGCAATCCATAGGTTTTAAGATACTTCCTAGTCAGGTACACTCTTAGGCATTTAATATGGGGTGTTGAGTCCATTTCGTTGAGCAAGGAGTAGCTCTTGTCTATTCCATATTTGGCTTAAGGAACTTTATCTGTGCTCATTTCAATCTCTGGTTTTATGCAGCACCCCAACTCACCTTTCCCCTTAAGCAAGCATAAGTTGGGTTTCTAAATTTGAGACCCTGTTCTGTTTTGTAATTCAGTTCCTGTGTAGCCAAGGTTACATTCCGTGTATTAGTGATATCTTATGATGTTTCTTTTCCTGTGTGACTTATTTCAGTTAGAATCATCGTACCTGAATCCACTCATTATGCTGCTACGGGCCTGATGACATAGATTTCATTGCTGAGTGATACTGCATTGTACGTAAGTACCACAACTTCTTTATCCATTTTTCACTTTCTGCGATATTGAACTTGTACCGTAAACCAGGTTCTTGTAAACAGAGCCGTCCCAACCTTTGGGGTGGCTGTGTCTTTTGATTTTAATTTCCCTAAGCTATAGGACCATAAGTGGAAGTGCCCTAGGCTCTGTTGCTTTGTTTTTTAGATGTTTCAGGAAACACCATACACTTCTCCCGAGTGGCTGTTGGCAATTGACATCCCGCCCATCAGCATAACAAGGCTGCCAGTTCTCCATGGCCTGTCCTGCCTTTCTGGATTTTACACTTTTTTCAGATGGCCCTTTTGACCGGGGGAAGTGAGACTTCATTGTAGTGCAGATTTCCTTTGCAAGCTTGCTTGGTTGGCCAAAAAGGGCGTATGCGTTTTTTCCTGAATATATTCCAGAAAAAACGCATACGCCCTTTTTGGCCAAGTGCATCATTGTCGACGTTCTGCCTCTTTTCCTATGCTTTAAATGCAATTCCAGTCTACCTCCTGAAATCGGTTTCCTGCAATTCTGCCCCGCTTTCAAGTCCTCTTGGCAGCCTTCCTTCAGTATATTTTTGGACGATAGCTGTCATTTATAACTCTGCAGGTTTGTGAATTACAGTTCCACTGAGCTCCTTTCTTCAACTCGCTTTCTTGTGAGCTGGCCGCAACACCGCAGGATTGCTTCAGGCACTAATCTGGTTCCGGCACGGCACGCTGAGCCTTTGGTTAATTCCTCTTCGTGGTGGGAAATGAAAGTTAAATTTGCCCGTCCAGACACCTCCAGCTAGTGTCTCATTGGTTCTCCCTATTCCTGTTCATCTTCCGCAGAAATTGCAAACTGGGCCAAACAGGAGGTTAAAGGCACTGACTCTCCAAGTCGCGAGAGTGTTAGTAAAGCATCTGGAATGTTACACCCGAGTACCAGGGGACGACCACTGATACATATTTGAACACGTCTCCCGATCACACGGTTGATCATACTCTGGGTTCCACATGCATGTTTTAGCTGAAGGAAGAATACCTTAAACCTGGAGAGTTGAGACCCGTGGAATGGGTACCATACAATATGACTTCAAAAGGGATTCATTTGCTCACCAAACCTCTCCAATCCTATCACTGCTGCGTTTATGCCCCTGTACACACGCTTGATTCTCTTTCGGAGACATAGCAATCCATAGGTTTTAAGATACTTACAAGTCAGGTACATTCTTAGGCGTTTAATATGGGGTGTTGAGCCCATTTCGTTGAGCAAGGAGTAGCTCTTGTATACTTCATATTTGGCTTAAGGAACTTTATCTGTGCTCATTTCAATCTCTGCTTTTATGCAGCACCCCAACTCACCTTTCCCCTTAAGCAAGCATAAGTTGGTTTTCTAAATTTGAGACCCTGTTCTGTTTTGTAATCCAGTTCCTGTGTAGCCAAGTTTACATTCCATGTATTAGTGATATCTTATGATGTTTCTTTTTCTGTGTGACTTATTTCAGTTAGAATCATCATACCTGAATCCACTCATTATGCTGCTACGGGCCTGATGACATAGATGTCATGGCTGAGTGATACTGCATTGTACGTAAGTACCACAACTTCTTTATCCATTTTTCACTTTCTGCGATATTGAACTTGTCCCGTTAACGAGGTTCTTGTAAACAGAGCCGTCCCAAACTTTGGGGTGGCTGTGTCTTTTTGATTTTAATTTCCCTATGCTATAGGACCATAAGTGGAAGTGCCCTAGGCTCTGTTGCTTTGTTTTTTAGATGTTTCAGGAAACACCATACACTTCTCCCGAGTGGCTGTTGGCAATTTACATCCCGCCCATCAGCATAACAAGGCTGCCAGTTCTCCATGGCCTGTCCTGCCTTTCTGGATTTTACACTTTGTTCAGATGGCCCTGTTGACCGGGGGAAGTGAGACTACATTATAGTGCACATTTCCTTTGCAAGCTTGCTTGGTTGGCCAAAAAGGGCGTATGCGTTTTTTCCTGAATATATTCCAGAAAAAACGCATACGCCCTTTTTGGCCAAGTGCATCATTGTCGACGTTCTGCCTCTTTTCCTATGCTTTAAATGCAATTCCAGTCTACCTCCTGAAATCGGTTTCCTGCAATTCTGTCCCGCTTTCAAGTCCTCTTGGCAGCCTTCCTTCAGTATATTTTTGGACGATAGCTGTCATTTATAACTCTGCAGGTTTGTGAATTACAGTGCCCCTGAGCTCCTTTCTTCAACTCGCTTTCTTGTGAACTGGCCGCAACACTGCAGGATTGCTTCAGTCCCTAATCTGGTTCTGGCACGGCACGCTGAGCCTTTGGTTAATTCCTCTTCCTGGTGGGAAATGAGAGTTAAATTTGCCCGTCCATACACCTCCAGCTAGTGTCTCATTGGTTCTCCCTATTCCTGTTCATCTTCCGCAGAAATTGCAAACTGGGCCAAACAGGAGGTTAAAGGCACTGACTCTCCAAGTCGGGAGAGTGTTAGTAAAGCATCTGGAATGTTGCACCCGAGTACCAGGGTCGAGAACGGAGACATATTTGAACACGTCTCCCGATCACACGGTTGATCATACTCTGGGTTCCACATGCATGTTTTTCCTGAAGGAAGATTCCCTTAAACCTGGAGAGTTGAGACCCGTGGAATGGGTACCATGCAATACGACTTCAAAGGGTCTTCATTTGCTCACCGAACCTCTCCAATCCTATCACTGCTGCGTTTATGCCCCTGTACACACGCTTGATTCTCTTTCAGAGACATAGCAATCCATAGCTTTTAAGATACTTACTAATCAGTTACATACTTAGGCATTTAATATGGGGTGTTGAGTCCATTTCGTTGAGCAAGGAGTAGCTCTTGTCTATTCCATATTTGGCTTAAGGAACTTTATCTGTGCTCATTTCAATCTCTGGTTTTATGCAGCACCCCAACTCACCTTTCCCCTTAAGCAAACATAAGTTGGTTTTCTAAATTTGAGACCCTGTTGTGTTTGTAATTCACTTCCTGGGTAGCCAAGTTTACATTCCGTGTATTAGTGATATCTTATGATGTTTCTTTTTCTGTGTGACTTATTTCAGTTAGAATCATCATACCTGAATCCACTCATTACGCTGCTACGGGCCTGATGACATAGATGTCATTGCTGAGTGATATTGCATTGTACGTAAGTACCACAACTTCTTTATCCATTTTTCACTTTCTGCGATATTGAACTTGTACTGTAAACGAGGTTCTTGTAAACAGAGCTGTCCCAAACTTTGGGGTGGCTGTGTCTTTTTGATTTTAATTTCCCTAAGCTATAGGACCATAAGTGGAAGTGCCCTAGGCTCTGTTGCTTTGTTTTTTAGATGTTTCAGGAAACACCATACACTTCTCCCGGGTGGCTGTTGGCAATTTACATCCCGCCCATCAGCATAACAAGGCTCCCAGTTCTCCATGGCCGATCCTGCCTTTCTGGATTTTACACTTTGTTCAGATGGCCCTTTTGACCGGGGGAAGTGAGACTTCATTGTAGTGCAGATTTCCTTTGCAAGCTTGCTTGGTTGGCCAAAAAGGGCGTATGCGTTTTTTCCTGAATATATTCAGGAAAAAACGCATATGCCCTTTTTGGCCAAGTGCATCATTGTGGACGTTCTGCCTCTTTTCCTATGCTTTAAATGCAATTCCAGTCTACCTCCTGAAATCGGTTTCCTGCAATTCTGCCCCGCTTTCAAGTCCTCTTGGCAGCCTTACTTCAGTATATTTTTGGACGATAGTTGTCATTTATAACTGTGCAGGTTTGTGAATTACAGTGCCCCTGAGCTCCTTTCTTCAACTCGCTTTCTTGTGAGCTGGCCACAACACCGCAGGATTGATTCAGGCCCTAATCTGGTTCCGGCACGGCACGCTGAGCCTTTGGTTAATTCCTCTTCGTGGTGGGAAATGAGAGTTAAATTTGCCCGTCCAGACACCTCCAGCTAGTGTCTCATTGGTTCTCCCTATTCCTGTTCATCTTCCGCAGAAATTGCAAACTGGGCCAAACAGGAGGTTAAAGGCACTGACTCTCCAAGTCGGGAGAGTGTTAGTAAAGCATCTGGAATGTTGCACCCGAGTATCAGGGGACGAAAACTGACACATATTGGAACACGTCTCCCGATCACACGGTTGATCATACTCTGCGTTCCACATGCATGTTTTAGCTGAAGGAAGAAACCCTTCAAGCTGGAGAGTTGAGACCCGTGGAATGGGTACCATGCAATATGACTTCAAAGGGTCTTCATTTGCTCACCGAACCTCTCTAATCCTATCACTGCTGCGTTTATGTCCCTGTACACACGCTTGATTCTCTTTCGGAGACATAGCAGTCCATAGGTTTTAAGATACTTACTAGTCAGGTACATTCTTAGGCGTTTAATATGGGGTGTTGAGTCCATTTCATTGAGCAAGGAGTAGCTCTTGTCTATTCCATATTTGGCTTAAGGAACTTTATCTGTGCTCATTTCAATCTCTGGTTTTATGCAGCACCCCAACTCACCTTTCCCCTTAAGCAAACATAAGTTGGTTTTCTAAATTTGAGACCCTGTTGTGTTTGTAATTCATTTCCTGGGTAGCCAAGTTTACATTCCGTGTATTAGTGATATCTTATGATGTTTCTTTTCCTGTGTGACCTATTTCAGTTAGAATCATCATACCTGAATCCACTCATTATGCTGCTACGGGCCTGATGACATAGATGTCATGGCTGAGTGATACTGCATTGTACGTAAGTACCACAACTTCTTTATCCATTTTTCACTTTCTGCGATATTGAACTTGTCCCGTTAACGAGGTTCTTGTAAACAGAGCCGTCCCAAACTTTGGGGTGGCTGTGTCTTTTTGATTTTAATTTCCCTATGCTATAGGACCATAAGTGGAAGTGCCCTAGGCTCTGTTGCTTTGTTTTTTAGATGTTTCAGGAAACACCATACACTTCTCCCGAGTGGCTGTTGGCAATTTACATCCCGCCCATCAGCATAACAAGGCTGCCAGTTCTCCATGGCCTGTCCTGCCTTTCTGGATTTTACACTCTTTTCAGATGGCCCTTTTGACCGGGGGAAGTGAGACTTCATTGTAGTGCAGATTTCCTTTGCAAGCTTGCTTGGTTGGCCAAAAAGGGCGTATGCGTTTTTTCCTGAATATATTCCAGAAAAAACGCATACGCCCTTTTTGGCCAAGTGCATCATTGTCGACGTTCTGCCTCTTTTCCTATGCTTTAAATGCAATTCCAGTCTACCTCCTGAAATCGGTTTCCTGCAATTCTGCCCCGCTTTCAAGTCCTCTTGGCAGCCTTCCTTCAGTATATTTTTGGACGATAGCTGTCATTTATAACTGTGCAGGTTTGTGAATTACAGTGCCCCTGAGCTCCTTTCTTCAACTCGCTTTCTTGTGAGCTGGCCACAACACCGCAGGATTGCTTCAGGCCCTAATCTGGTTCCGGCACGGCATGCTGAGCCTTTGGTTAATTCCTCTTCCTGGTGGGAAATGAGAGTTAATTTTGCCCGTCCAGACACCTCCAGCTAGTGTCTCATTGGTTCTCCCTATTCCTGTTCATCTTCCGCAGAAATTGCAAACTGGGCCAAACAGGAGGTTAAAGGCACTGACTCTCCAAGTCGGGAGAGTGTTAGTAAAGCATCTGGAATGTTGCACCTGAGTACCAGGGTCGAGAACGGAGACATATTTGAACACGTCTCCCGATCACACGGCTGATCATACTCTGCGTTCCACATGCATGTTTTAGCTGAAGGAAGAAACCCTTCAAGCTGGAGAGTTGAGACCCGTGGAATGGGTACCATGCAATATGACTTCAAAGGGTCTTCATTTGCTCACCGAACCTCTCTAATCCTATCACTGCTGCGTTTATGTCCCTGTACACACGCTTGATTCTCTTTCGGAGACATAGCAGTCCATAGGTTTTAAGATACTTACTAGTCAGGTACATTCTTAGGCGTTTAATATGGGGTGTTGAGTCCATTTCATTGAGCAAGGAGTAGCTCTTGTCTATTCCATATTTGGCTTAAGGAACTTTATCTGTGCTCATTTCAATCTCTGGTTTTATGCAGCACCCCAACTCACCTTTCCCCTTAAGCAAACATAAGTTGGTTTTCTAAATTTGAGACCCTGTTGTGTTTGTAATTCATTTCCTGGGTAGCCAAGTTTACATTCCGTGTATTAGTGATATCTTATGATGTTTCTTTTTCTGTGTGACCTATTTCAGTTAGAATCATCATACCTGAATCCACTCATTATGCTGCTACGGGCCTGATGACATAGATGTCATTGCTGAGTGATACTGCATTGTACGTAAGTACCACAACTTCTTTATCCATTTTTCACTTTCTGCGATATTGAACTTGTCCCGTTAACGAGGTTCTTGTAAACAGAGCCGTCCCAACCTTTGGGGTGGCTGTGTCTTTTTTATTTTAATTTCCCTATGCTATAGGACTATAAGTGGAAGTGCCCTAGGCTCTGTTGCTTTGTTTTTTAGATGTTTCAGGAAACACCATACACTTCTCCCGAGTGGCTGTTGGCAATTGACATCCCGCCCATCAGCATAACAAGGCTCCCAGTTCTCCATGGCCTGTCCTGCCTTTCTGCATTTTACACTTTTTTCAGATGGCCGTTTTGACCAGGGGAAGTGAGACTTCATTGTAGTGCAGATTTCCTTTGCAAGCTTGCTTGGTTGGCCAAAAAGGGCGTATGCGTTTTTTCCTGAATATATTCCAGAAAAAACGCATACGCCCTTTTTGGCCAAGTGCATCATTGTCGACGTTCTGCCTCTTTTCCTATGCTTTAAATGCAATTCCAGTCTACCTCCTGAAATCGGTTTCCTGCAATTCTGCCCCGCTTTCAAGTCCTCTTGGCAGCCTTCCTTCAGTATATTTTTGGACGATAGCTGTCATTTATAACTCTGCAGGTTTGTGAATTACAGTTCCACTGAGCTCCTTTCTTCAACTCGCTTTCTTGTGAGCTGGCCGCAACACCGCAGGATTGCTTCAGGCACTAATCTGGTTCCGGCACGGCACGCTGAGCCTTTGGTTAATTCCTCTTCGTGGTGGGAAATGAAAGTTAAATTTGCCCGTCCAGACACCTCCAGCTAGTGTCTCATTGGTTCTCCCTATTCCTGTTCATCTTCCGCAGAAATTGCAAACTGGGCCAAACAGGAGGTTAAAGGCACTGACTCTCCAAGTCGCGAGAGTGTTAGTAAAGCATCTGTAATGTTACACCCGAGTACCAGGGGACGACCACTGATACATATTTGAACACGTCTCCCGATCACACGGTTGATCATACTCTGGGTTCCACATGCATGTTTTAGCTGAAGGAAGAATACCTTAAACCTGGAGAGTTGAGACCCGTGGAATGGGTACCATACAATATGACTTCAAAAGGGATTCATTTGCTCACCAAACCTCTCCAATCCTATCACTGCTGCGTTTATGCCCCTGTACACACGCTTGATTCTCTTTCGGAGACATAGCAATCCATAGGTTTTAAGATACTTACAAGTCAGGTACATTCTTAGGCGTTTAATATGGGGTGTTGAGCCCATTTCGTTGAGCAAGGAGTAGCTCTTGTATACTTCATATTTGGCTTAAGGAACTTTATCTGTGCTCATTTCAATCTCTGCTTTTATGCAGCACCCCAACTCACCTTTCCCCTTAAGCAAGCATAAGTTGGTTTTCTAAATTTGAGACCCTGTTCTGTTTTGTAATCCAGTTCCTGTGTAGCCAAGTTTACATTCCATGTATTAGTGATATCTTATGATGTTTCTTTTTCTGTGTGACTTATTTCAGTTAGAATCATCATACCTGAATCCACTCATTATGCTGCTACGGGCCTGATGACATAGATGTCATGGCTGAGTGATACTGCATTGTACGTAAGTACCACAACTTCTTTATCCATTTTTCACTTTCTGCGATATTGAACTTGTCCCGTTAACGAGGTTCTTGTAAACAGAGCCGTCCCAAACTTTGGGGTGGCTGTGTCTTTTTGATTTTAATTTCCCTATGCTATAGGACCATAAGTGGAAGTGCCCTAGGCTCTGTTGCTTTGTTTTTTAGATGTTTCAGGAAACACCATACACTTCTCCCGAGTGGCTGTTGGCAATTTACATCCCGCCCATCAGCATAACAAGGCTGCCAGTTCTCCATGGCCTGTCCTGCCTTTCTGGATTTTACACTTTGTTCAGATGGCCCTTTTGACCGGGGGAAGTGAGACTACATTATAGTGCACATTTCCTTTGCAAGCTTGCTTGGTTGGCCAAAAAGGGCGTATGCGTTTTTTCCTGAATATATTCCAGAAAAAACGCATACGCCCTTTTTGGCCAAGTGCATCATTGTCGACGTTCTGCCTCTTTTCCTATGCTTTAAATGCAATTCCAGTCTACCTCCTGAAATCGGTTTCCTGCAATTCTGTCCCGCTTTCAAGTCCTCTTGGCAGCCTTCCTTCAGTATATTTTTGGACGATAGCTGTCATTTATAACTCTGCAGGTTTGTGAATTACAGTGCCCCTGAGCTCCTTTCTTCAACTCGCTTTCTTGTGAACTGGCCGCAACACTGCAGGATTGCTTCAGTCCCTAATCTGGTTCTGGCACGGCACGCTGAGCCTTTGGTTAATTCCTCTTCCTGGTGGGAAATGAGAGTTAAATTTGCCCGTCCATACACCTCCAGCTAGTGTCTCATTGGTTCTCCCTATTCCTGTTCATCTTCCGCAGAAATTGCAAACTGGGCCAAACAGGAGGTTAAAGGCACTGACTCTCCAAGTCGGGAGAGTGTTAGTAAAGCATCTGGAATGTTGCACCCGAGTACCAGGGTCGAGAACGGAGACATATTTGAACACGTCTCCCGATCACACGGTTGATCATACTCTGGGTTCCACATGCATGTTTTTCCTGAAGGAAGATTCCCTTAAACCTGGAGAGTTGAGACCCGTGGAATGGGTACCATGCAATACGACTTCAAAGGGTCTTCATTTGCTCACCGAACCTCTCCAATCCTATCACTGCTGCGTTTATGCCCCTGTACACACGCTTGATTCTCTTTCAGAGACATAGCAATCCATAGCTTTTAAGATACTTACTAATCAGTTACATACTTAGGCATTTAATATGGGGTGTTGAGTCCATTTCGTTGAGCAAGGAGTAGCTCTTGTCTATTACATATTTGGCTTAAGGAACTTTATCTGTGCTCATTTCAATCTCTGGTTTTATGCAGCACCCCAACTCACCTTTCCCCTTAAGCAAACATAAGTTGGTTTTCTAAATTTGAGACCCTGTTGTGTTTGTAATTCACTTCCTGGGTAGCCAAGTTTACATTCCGTGTATTAGTGATATCTTATGATGTTTCTTTTTCTGTGTGACTTATTTCAGTTAGAATCATCATACCTGAATCCACTCATTACGCTGCTACGGGCCTGATGACATAGATGTCATTGCTGAGTGATATTGCATTGTACGTAAGTACCACAACTTCTTTATCCATTTTTCACTTTCTGCGATATTGAACTTGTACTGTAAACGAGGTTCTTGTAAACAGAGCTGTCCCAAACTTTGGGGTGGCTGTGTCTTTTTGATTTTAATTTCCCTAAGCTATAGGACCATAAGTGGAAGTGCCCTAGGCTCTGTTGCTTTGTTTTTTAGATGTTTCAGGAAACACCATACACTTCTCCCGGGTGGCTGTTGGCAATTTACATCCCGCCCATCAGCATAACAAGGCTCCCAGTTCTCCATGGCCGATCCTGCCTTTCTGGATTTTACACTTTGTTCAGATGGCCCTTTTGACCGGGGGAAGTGAGACTTCATTGTAGTGCAGATTTCCTTTGCAAGCTTGCTTGGTTGGCCAAAAAGGGCGTATGCGTTTTTTCCTGAATATATTCAGGAAAAAACGCATATGCCCTTTTTGGCCAAGTGCATCATTGTGGACGTTCTGCCTCTTTTCCTATGCTTTAAATGCAATTCCAGTCTACCTCCTGAAATCGGTTTCCTGCAATTCTGCCCCGCTTTCAAGTCCTCTTGGCAGCCTTACTTCAGTATATTTTTGGACGATAGTTGTCATTTATAACTGTGCAGGTTTGTGAATTACAGTGCCCCTGAGCTCCTTTCTTCAACTCGCTTTCTTGTGAGCTGGCCACAACACCGCAGGATTGATTCAGGCCCTAATCTGGTTCCGGCACGGCACGCTGAGCCTTTGGTTAATTCCTCTTCGTGGTGGGAAATGAGAGTTAAATTTGCCCGTCCAGACACCTCCAGCTAGTGTCTCATTGGTTCTCCCTATTCCTGTTCATCTTCCGCAGAAATTGCAAACTGGGCCAAACAGGAGGTTAAAGGCACTGACTCTCCAAGTCGGGAGAGTGTTAGTAAAGCATCTGGAATGTTGCACCTGAGTACCAGGGTCGAGAACGGAGACATATTTGAACACGTCTCCCGATCACACGGTTGATCATACTCTGCGTTCCACATGCATGTTTTAGCTGAAGGAAGAAACCCTTCAAGCTGGAGAGTTGAGACCCGTGGAATGGGTACCATGCAATATGACTTCAAAGGGTCTTCATTTGCTCACCGAACCTCTCTAATCCTATCACTGCTGCGTTTATGTCCCTGTACACACGCTTGATTCTCTTTCGGAGACATAGCAGTCCATAGGTTTTAAGATACTTACTAGTCAGGTACATTCTTAGGCGTTTAATATGGGGTGTTGAGTCCATTTCATTGAGCAAGGAGTAGCTCTTGTCTATTCCATATTTGGCTTAAGGAACTTTATCTGTGCTCATTTCAATCTCTGGTTTTATGCAGCACCCCAACTCACCTTTCCCCTTAAGCAAACATAAGTTGGTTTTCTAAATTTGAGACCCTGTTGTGTTTGTAATTCATTTCCTGGGTAGCCAAGTTTACATTCCGTGTATTAGTGATATCTTATGATGTTTCTTTTCCTGTGTGACCTATTTCAGTTAGAATCATCATACCTGAATCCACTCATTATGCTGCTACGGGCCTGATGACATAGATGTCATGGCTGAGTGATACTGCATTGTACGTAAGTACCACAACTTCTTTATCCATTTTTCACTTTCTGCGATATTGAACTTGTCCCGTTAACGAGGTTCTTGTAAACAGAGCCGTCCCAAACTTTGGGGTGGCTGTGTCTTTTTGATTTTAATTTCCCTATGCTATAGGACCATAAGTGGAAGTGCCCTAGGCTCTGTTGCTTTGTTTTTTAGATGTTTCAGGAAACACCATACACTTCTCCCGAGTGGCTGTTGGCAATTTACATCCCGCCCATCAGCATAACAAGGCTGCCAGTTCTCCATGGCCTGTCCTGCCTTTCTGGATTTTACACTCTTTTCAGATGGCCCTTTTGACCGGGGGAAGTGAGACTTCATTGTAGTGCAGATTTCCTTTGCAAGCTTGCTTGGTTGGCCAAAAAGGGCGTATGCGTTTTTTCCTGAATATATTCCAGAAAAAACGCATACGCCCTTTTTGGCCAAGTGCATCATTGTGGACGTTCTGCCTCTTTTCCTATGCTTTCAATGCAATTCCAGTCTACCTCCTGAAATCGGTTTCCTGCAATTCTGCCCCGCTTTCAAGTCCTCTTGGCAGCCTTCCTTCAGTATATTTTTGGACGATAGCTGTCATTTATAACTGTGCAGGTTTGTGAATTACAGTGCCCCTGAGCTCCTTTCTTCAACTCGCTTTCTTGTGAGCTGGCCACAACACCGCAGGATTGCTTCAGGCCCTAATCTGGTTCCGGCACGGCATGCTGAGCCTTTGGTTAATTCCTCTTCCTGGTGGGAAATGAGAGTTAAATTTGCCCGTCCAGACACCTCCAGCTAGTGTCTCATTGGTTCTCCCTATTCCTGTTCATCTTCCGCAGAAATTGCAAACTGGGCCAAACAGGAGGTTAAAGGCACTGACTCTCCAAGTCGGGAGAGTGTTAGTAAAGCATCTGGAATGTTGCACCTGAGTACCAGGGTCGAGAACGGAGACATATTTGAACACGTCTCCCGATCACACGGCTGATCATACTCTGCGTTCCACATGCATGTTTTAGCTGAAGGAAGAAACCCTTCAAGCTGGAGAGTTGAGACCCGTGGAATGGGTACCATGCAATATGACTTCAAAGGGTCTTCATTTGCTCACCGAACCTCTCTAATCCTATCACTGCTGCGTTTATGTCCCTGTACACACGCTTGATTCTCTTTCGGAGACATAGCAGTCCATAGGTTTTAAGATACTTACTAGTCAGGTACATTCTTAGGCGTTTAATATGGGGTGTTGAGTCCATTTCATTGAGCAAGGAGTAGCTCTTGTCTATTCCATATTTGGCTTAAGGAACTTTATCTGTGCTCATTTCAATCTCTGGTTTTATGCAGCACCCCAACTCACCTTTCCCCTTAAGCAAACATAAGTTGGTTTTCTAAATTTGAGACCCTGTTGTGTTTGTAATTCATTTCCTGGGTAGCCAAGTTTACATTCCGTGTATTAGTGATATCTTATGATGTTTCTTTTTCTGTGTGACCTATTTCAGTTAGAATCATCATACCTGAATCCACTCATTATGCTGCTACGGGCCTGATGACATAGATGTCATTGCTGAGTGATACTGCATTGTACGTAAGTACCACAACTTCTTTATCCATTTTTCACTTTCTGCGATATTGAACTTGTCCCGTTAACGAGGTTCTTGTAAACAGAGCCGTCCCAACCTTTGGGGTGGCTGTGTCTTTTTTATTTTAATTTCCCTATGCTATAGGACTATAAGTGGAAGTGCCCTAGGCTCTGTTGCTTTGTTTTTTAGATGTTTCAGGAAACACCATACACTTCTCCCGAGTGGCTGTTGGCAATTGACATCCCGCCCATCAGCATAACAAGGCTCCCAGTTCTCCATGGCCTGTCCTGCCTTTCTGCATTTTACACTTTTTTCAGATGGCCGTTTTGACCGGGGGAAGTGAGACTTCATTGTAGTGCAGATTTCCTTTGCAAGCTTGCTTGGTTGGCCAAAAAGGGCGTATGCGTTTTTTCCTGAATATATTCCAGAAAAAACGCATACGCCCTTTTTGGCCAAGTGCATCATTGTCGACGTTCTGCCTCTTTTCCTATGCTTTAAATGCAATTCCAGTCTACCTCCTGAAATCGGTTTCCTGCAATTCTGCCCCGCTTTCAAGTCCTCTTGGCAGCCTTCCTTCAGTATATTTTTGGACGATAGCTGTCATTTATAACTCTGCAGGTTTGTGAATTACAGTTCCACTGAGCTCCTTTCTTCAACTCGCTTTCTTGTGAGCTGGCCGCAACACCGCAGGATTGCTTCAGGCCCTAATCTGGTTCCGGCACGGCACGCTGAGCCTTTGGTTAATTCCTCTTCCTGGTGGGAAATGAGAGTTAAATTTGCCCGTCCAGACACCTCCAGCTAGTCTGTCATTGGTTCTCCCTATTCCTGTTCATCTTCCGCAGAAATTGCAAACTGGGCCAAACAGGAGGTTAAAGGCACTGACTCTCCAAGTCGGGAGAGTGTTAGTAAAGCGTCTGGCATGTTGCACCCGAGTACCAGGGGACGAAAACTGAGACATATTGGAACACGTCTCCCGATCACACGGTTGATCATACTCTGGGTTCCACATGCATGTTTTAGCTGAAGGAAGAATACCTTAAACCTGGAGAGTTGAGACCCGTGGAATGGGTACCATGCAATATGACTTCAAAGGGTCTTCATTTGCTCACCGAACCTCTCCAATCCTATCACTGCTGCGTTTATGCCCCTGTACACACACTTGATTCTCTTTCAGAGACATAGCAATCCATAGGTTTTAAGATACTTCCTAGTCAGGTACACTCTTAGGCATTTAATATGGGGTGTTGAGTCCATTTCGTTGAGCAAGGAGTAGCTCTTGTCTATTCCATATTTGGCTTAAGGAACTTTATCTGTGCTCATTTCAATCTCTGGTTTTATGCAGCACCCCAACTCACCTTTCCCCTTAAGCAAGCATAAGTTGGGTTTCTAAATTTGAGACCCTGTTCTGTTTTGTAATTCAGTTCCTGTGTAGCCAAGGTTACATTCCGTGTATTAGTGATATCTTATGATGTTTCTTTTCCTGTGTGACTTATTTCAGTTAGAATCATCGTACCTGAATCCACTCATTATGCTGCTACGGGCCTGATGACATAGATTTCATTGCTGAGTGATACTGCATTGTACGTAAGTACCACAACTTCTTTATCCATTTTTCACTTTCTGCGATATTGAACTTGTACCGTAAACCAGGTTCTTGTAAACAGAGCCGTCCCAACCTTTGGGGTGGCTGTGTCTTTTTGATTTTAATTTCCCTAAGCTATAGGACCATAAGTGGAAGTGCCCTAGGCTCTGTTGCTTTGTTTTTTAGATGTTTCAGGAAACACCATACACTTCTCCCGAGTGGCTGTTGGCAATTGACATCCCGCCCATCAGCATAACAAGGCTCCCAGTTCTCCATGGCCTGTCCTGCCTTTCTGGATTTTACACTTTTTTCAGATGGCCCTTTTGACCGGGGGGAAGTGAGACTTCATTGTAGTGCAGATTTCCTTTGCAAGCTTGCTTGGTTGGCCAAAAAGGGCGTATGCGTTTTTTCCTGAATATATTCAGGAAAAAACGCATACGCCCTTTTTGGCCAAGTGCATCATTGTGGACGTTCTGCCTCTTTTCCTATGCTTTCAATGCAATTCCAGTCTACCTCCTGAAATCGGTTTCCTGCAATTCTGCCCCGCTTTCAAGTCCTCTTGGCAGCCTTCCTTCAGTATATTTTTGGACGATAGCTGTCATTTATAACTCTGCAGGTTTGTGAATTACAGTTCCACTGAGCTCCTTTCTTCAACTCGCTTTCTTGTGAGCTGGCCGCAACACCGCAGGATTGCTTCAGGCCCTAATCTGGTTCCGGCACGGCACGCTGAGCCTTTGGTTAATTCCTCTTCGTGGTGGGAAATGAAAGTTAAATTTGCCCGTCCAGACACCTCCAGCTAGTGTCTCATTGGTTCTCCCTATTCCTGTTCATCTTCCGCAGAAATTGCAAACTGGGCCAAACAGGAGGTTAAAGGCACTGACTCTCCAAGTCGCGAGAGTGTTAGTAAAGCATCTGGAATGTTACACCCGAGTACCAGGGGACGACCACTGATACATATTTGAACACGTCTCCCGATCACACGGTTGATCATACTCTGGGTTCCACATGCATTTTTTAGCTGAAGCAAGAATACCTTAAACCTGGAGAGTTGAGACCCGTGGAATGGGTACCATACAATATGACTTCAAAAGGGATTCATTTGCTCACCAAACCTCTCCAATCCTATCACTGCTGCGTTTATGCCCCTGTACACACGCTTGATTCTCTTTCGGAGACATAGCAATCCATAGGTTTTAAGATACTTACAAGTCAGGTACATTCTTAGGCGTTTAATATGGGGTGTTGAGCCCATTTCGTTGAGCAAGGAGTAGCTCTTGTATACTTCATATTTGGCTTAAGGAACTTTATCTGTGCTCATTTCAATCTCTGCTTTTATGCAGCACCCCAACTCACCTTTCCCCTTAAGCAAGCATAAGTTGGTTTTCTAAATTTGAGACCCTGTTCTGTTTTGTAATCCAGTTCCTGTGTAGCCAAGTTTACATTCCGTGTATTAGTGATATCTTATGATGTTTCTTTTTCTGTGTGACTTATTTCAGTTAGAATCATCATACCTGAATCCACTCATTATGCTGCTACGGGCCTGATGACATAGATGTCATGGCTGAGTGATACTGCATTGTACGTAAGTACCACAACTTCTTTATCCATTTTTCACTTTCTGCGATATTGAACTTGTCCCGTTAACGAGGTTCTTGTAAACAGAGCCGTCCCAAACTTTGGGGTGGCTGTGTCTTTTTGATTTTAATTTCCCTATGCTATAGGACCATAAGTGGAAGTGCCCTAGGCTCTGTTGCTTTGTTTTTTAGATGTTTCAGGAAACACCATACACTTCTCCCGAGTGGCTGTTGGCAATTTACATCCCGCCCATCAGCATAACAAGGCTGCCAGTTCTCCATGGCCTGTCCTGCCTTTCTGGATTTTACACTTTGTTCAGATGGCCCTTTTGACCGGGGGAAGTGAGACTTCATTATAGTGCAGATTTCCTTTGCAAGCTTGCTTGGTTGGCCAAAAAGGGCGTATGCGTTTTTTCCTGAATATATTCCAGAAAAAACGCATACGCCCTTTTTGGCCAAGTGCATCATTGTCGACGTTCTGCCTCTTTTCCTATGCTTTAAATGCAATTCCAGTCTACCTCCTGAAATCGGTTTCCTGCAATTCTGTCCCGCTTTCAAGTCCTCTTGGCAGCCTTCCTTCAGTATATTTTTGGACGATAGCTGTCATTTATAACTCTGCAGGTTTGTGAATTACAGTGCCCCTGAGCTCCTTTCTTCAACTCGCTTTCTTGTGAACTGGCCGCAACACTGCAGGATTGCTTCAGGCCCTAATCTGGTTCTGGCACGGCACGCTGAGCCTTTGTTAATTCCTCTTCCTGGTGGGAAATGAGAGTTAAATTTGCCCGTTCATACACCTCCAGCTAGTGTCTCATTGGTTCTCCCTATTCCTGTTCATCTTCCGCAGAAATTGCAAACTGGGCCAAACAGGAGGTTAAAGACACTGACTCTCCAAGTCGGGAGAGTGTTAGTAAAGCATCTGGAATGTTGCACCCGAGTACCAGGGTCGAGAACGGAGACATATTTGAACACGTCTCCCGATCACACGGTTGATCATACTCTGGGTTCCACATGCATGTTTTTGCTGAAGGAAGATTCCCTTAAACCTGGAGAGTTGAGACCCATGGAATGGGTACCATGCAATACGACTTCAAAGGGTCTTCATTTGCCCACCGAACCTCTCCAATCCTATCACTGCTGCGTTTATGCCCCTGTACACACGCTTGATTCTCTTTCAGAGACATAGCAATCCATAGCTTTTAAGATACTTACTAGTCAGTTACATACTTAGGCATTTAATATGGGGTGTTGAGTCCATTTCGTTGAGCAAGGAGTAGCTCTTGTCTATTACATATTTGGCTTAAGGAACTTTATCTGTGCTCATTTCAATCTCTGGTTTTATGCAGCACCCCAACTCACCTTTCCCCTTAAGCAAACATAAGTTGGTTTTCTAAATTTGAGACCCTGTTGTGTTTGTAATTCACTTCCTGGGTAGCCAAGTTTACATTCCGTGTATTAGTGATATCTTATGATGTTTCTTTTTCTGTGTGACTTATTTCAGTTAGAATCATCATACCTGAATCCACTCATTACGCTGCTACGGGCCTGATGACATAGATGTCATTGCTGAGTGATATTGCATTGTACGTAAGTACCACAACTTCTTTATCCATTTTTCACTTTCTGCGATATTGAACTTGTACTGTAAACGAGGTTCTTGTAAACAGAGCTGTCCCAACCTTTGGGGTGGCTGTGTCTTTTTGATTTTAATTTCCCTAAGCTATAGGACCATAAGTGGAAGTGCCCTAGGCTCTGTTGCTTTGTTTTTTAGATGTTTCAGGAAACACCATACACTTCTCCCGAGTGGCTGTTGGCAATTTACATCCCGCCCATCAGCATAACAAGGCTCCCAGTTCTCCATGGCCTGTCCTGCCTTTCTGGATTTTACACTTTTTTCAGATGGCCCTTTTGACCGGGGGGAAGTGAGACTTCATTGTAGTGCAGATTTCCTTTGCAAGCTTGCTTGGTTGGCCAAAAAGGGCGTATGCGTTTTTTCCTGAATATATTCAGGAAAAAACGCATACGCCCTTTTTGGCCAAGTGCATCATTGTGGACGTTCTGCCTCTTTTCCTATGCTTTCAATGCAATTCCAGTCTACCTCCTGAAATCGGTTTCCTGCAATTCTGCCCCGCTTTCAAGTCCTCTTGGCAGCCTTACTTCAGTATATTTTTGGACGATAGCTGTCATTTATAACTCTGCAGGTTTGTGAATTACAGTGCCCCTGAGCTCCTTTCTTCAACTCGCTTTCTCGTGAGCTGGCCGCAACACCGCAGGATGGCTTCAGGCCCTAATCTGGTTCCGGCACGGCACGCTGAGCCTTTGGTTAATTCCTCTTCCTGGTGGGAAATGAGAGTTAAATTTGCCCGTCCAGACACCTCCAGCTAGTCTGTCATTGGTTCTCCCTATTCCTGTTCATCTTCCGCAGAAATTGCAAACTGGGCCAAACAGGAGGTTAAAGGCACTGACTCTCCAAGTCGGGAGAGTGTTAGTAAAGTGTCTGGCATGTTTCACCCGAGTACCAGGGGACGAAAACTGAGACATATTGGAACACGTCTCCCGATCACACGGTTGATCATACTCTGGGTTCCACATGCATGTTTTAGCTGAAGGAAGAATACCTTAAACCTGGAGAGTTGAGACCCGTGGAATGGGTACCATGCAATATGACTTCAAAGGGTCTTCATTTGCTCACCAAACCTCTCCAATCCTATCACTGCTGCGTTTATGCCCCTGTACACACACTTGATTCTCTTTCAGAGACATAGCAATCCATAGGTTTTAAGATACTTCCTAGTCAGGTACACTCTTAGGCATTTAATATGGGGTGTTGAGTCCATTTCGTTGAGCAAGGAGTAGCTCTTGTCTATTCCATATTTGGCTTAAGGAACTTTATCTGTGCTCATTTCAATCTCTGGTTTTATGCAGCACCCCAACTCACCTTTCCCCTTAAGCAAACATAAGTTGGTTTTCTAAATTTGAGACCCTGTTGTGTTTGTAATTCATTTCCTGGGTAGCCAAGTTTACATTCCATGTATTAGTGATATCTTATGATGTTTCTTTTTCTGTGTGACTTATTTCAGTTAGAATCATCATACCTGAATCCACTCATTATGCTGCTACGGGCCTGATGACATAGATGTCATTGCTGAGTGATACTGCATTGTAAGTAAGTACCACAACTTCTTTATCCATTTTTCACTTTCTGCGATATTGAACTTGTCCCGTTAACGAGGTTCTTGTAAACAGAGCCGTCCCAAACTTTGGGGTGGCTGTGTCTTTTTTATTTTAATTTCCTATGCTATAGGACCATAAGTGGAAGTGCCCTAGGCTCTGTTGCTTTGTTTTTTAGATGTTTCAGGAAACACCATACACTTCTCCCGAGTGGCTGTTGGCAATTTACATCCCGCCCATCAGCATAACAAGGCTGCCAGTTCTCCATGGCCTGTCCTGCCTTTCTGGATTTTACACTTTTTTCAGATGGCCCTTTTGACCGGGGGAAGTGAGACTTCATTGTAGTGCAGATTTCCTTTGCAAGCTTGCTTGGTTGGCCAAAAAGGTCGTATGCGTTTTTTCCTGAATATATTCCAGAAAAAACGCATACGCCCTTTTTGGCCAAGTGCATCATTGTGGACGTTCTGCCTCTTTTCCTATGCTGTAAATGCAATTCCAGTCTACCTCCTGAAATCGGTTTCCTGCAATTCTGCCCCGCTTTCAAGTCCTCTTGGCAGCCTTCCTTCAGTAGATTTTTGGACGATAGCTGTCATTTATAACTCTGCAGGTTTGTGAATTACAGTTCCACTGAGCTCCTTTCTTCAACTCGCTTTCTTGTGAGCTGGCCGCAAAACCGCAGGATTGCTTCAGGCACTAATCTGGTTCCGGCACGTCACGCTGAGCCTTTGGTTAATTCCTCTTCGTGGTGGGAAATGAAAGTTAAATTTGCCCGTCCAGACACCTCCAGCTAGTGTCTCATTGGTTCTCCCTATTCCTGTTCATCTTCCGCAGAAATTGCAAACTGGGCCAAACAGGAGGTTAAAGGCACTGACTCTCCAAGTCGCGAGAGTGTTAGTAAAGCATCTGGAATGTTACACCCGAGTACCAGGGGACGACCACTGATACATATTTGAACACGTCTCCCGATCACACGGTTGATCATACTCTGGGTTCCACATGCATGTTTTAGCTGAAGGAAGAATACCTTAAACCTGGAGAGTTGAGACCCGTGGAATGGGTACCATACAATATGACTTCAAAAGGGATTCATTTGCTCACCAAACCTCTCCAATCCTATCACTGCTGCGTTTATGCCCCTGTACACACACTTGATTCTCTTTCAGAGACATAGCAATCCATAGGTTTTAAGATACTTACAAGTCAGGTACATTCTTAGGCGTTTAATATGGGGTGTTGAGCCCATTTCGTTGAGCAAGGAGTATCTCTTGTATACTTCATATTTGGCTTAAGGAACTTTATCTGTGCTCATTTCAATCTCTGGTTTTATGCAGCACCCCAACTCACCTTTCCCCTTAAGCAAGCATAAGTTGGTTTTCTAAATTTGAGACCCTGTTCTGTTTTGTAATCCAGTTCCTGTGTAGCCAAGTTTACATTCCATGTATTAGTGATATCTTATGATGTTTCTTTTTCTGTGTGACTTATTTCAGTTAGAATCATCATACCTGAATCCACTCATTATGCTGCTACAGGCCTGATGACATAGATGTCATGGCTGAGTGATACTGCATTGTACGTAAGTACCACAACTTCTTTATCCATTTTTCACTTTCTGCGATATTGAACTTGTCCCGTTAACGAGGTTCTTGTAAACAGAGCCGTCCCAAACTTTGGGGTGGCTGTGTCTTTTTGATTTTAATTTCCCTATGCTATAGGACCATAAGTGGAAGTGCCCTAGGCTCTGTTGCTTTGTTTTTTAGATGTTTCAGGAAACACCATACACTTCTCCCGAGTGGCTGTTGGCAATTTACATCCCGCCCATCAGCATAACAAGGCTGCCAGTTCTCCATGGCCTGTCCTGCCTTTCTGGATTTTACACTTTGTTCAGATGGCCCTTTTGACCGGGAGAAGTGAGACTTCATTATAGTGCAGATTTCCTTTGCAAGCTTGCTTGGTTGGCCAAAAAGGGCGTATGCGTTTTTTCCTGAATATATTCCAGAAAAAACGCATACGCCCTTTTTGGCCAAGTGCATCATTGTCGACGTTCTGCCTCTTTTCCTATGCTTTAAATGCAATTCCAGTCTACCTCCTGAAATCGGTTTCCTGCAATTCTGTCCCGCTTTCAAGTCCTCTTGGCAGCCTTCCTTCAGTATATTTTTGGACGATAGCTGTCATTTATAACTCTGCAGGTTTGTGAATTACAGTGCCCCTGAGCTCCTTTCTTCAACTCGCTTTCTTGTGAACTGGCCGCAACACTGCAGGATTGCTTCAGGCCCTAATCTGGTTCTGGCACGGCACGCTGAGCCTTTGTTAATTCCTCTTCCTGGTGGGAAATGAGAGTTAAATTTGCCCGTTCATACACCTCCAGCTAGTGTCTCATTGGTTCTCCCTATTCCTGTTCATCTTCCGCAGAAATTGCAAACTGGGCCAAACAGGAGGTTAAAGACACTGACTCTCCAAGTCGGGAGAGTGTTAGTAAAGCATCTGGAATGTTGCACCCGAGTACCAGGGTCGAGAACGGAGACATATTTGAACACGTCTCCCGATCACACGGTTGATCATACTCTGGGTTCCACATGCATGTTTTTGCTGAAGGAAGATTCCCTTAAACCTGGAGAGTTGAGACCCATGGAATGGGTACCATGCAATACGACTTCAAAGGGTCTTCATTTGCCCACCGAACCTCTCCAATCCTATCACTGCTGCGTTTATGCCCCTGTACACACGCTTGATTCTCTTTCAGAGACATAGCAATCCATAGCTTTTAAGATACTTACTAGTCAGTTACATACTTAGGCATTTAATATGGGGTGTTGAGTCCATTTCGTTGAGCAAGGAGTAGCTCTTGTCTATTACATATTTGGCTTAAGGAACTTTATCTGTGCTCATTTCAATCTCTGGTTTTATGCAGCACCCCAACTCACCTTTCCCCTTAAGCAAACATAAGTTGGTTTTCTAAATTTGAGACCCTGTTGTGTTTGTAATTCACTTCCTGGGTAGCCAAGTTTACATTCCGTGTATTAGTGATATCTTATGATGTTTCTTTTTCTGTGTGACTTATTTCAGTTAGAATCATCATACCTGAATCCACTCATTACGCTGCTACGGGCCTGATGACATAGATGTCATTGCTGAGTGATATTGCATTGTACGTAAGTACCACAACTTCTTTATCCATTTTTCACTTTCTGCGATATTGAACTTGTACTGTAAACGAGGTTCTTGTAAACAGAGCTGTCCCAACCTTTGGGGTGGCTGTGTCTTTTTGATTTTAATTTCCCTAAGCTATAGGACCATAAGTGGAAGTGCCCTAGGCTCTGTTGCTTTGTTTTTTAGATGTTTCAGGAAACACCATACACTTCTCCCGAGTGGCTGTTGGCAATTGACATCCCGCCCATCAGCATAACAAGGCTCCCAGTTCTCCATGGCCTGTCCTGCCTTTCTGGATTTTACACTTTTTTCAGATGGCCCTTTTGACCGGGGGGAAGTGAGACTTCATTGTAGTGCAGATTTCCTTTGCAAGCTTGCTTGGTTGGCCAAAAAGGGCGTATGCGTTTTTTCCTGAATATATTCAGGAAAAAACGCATACGCCCTTTTTGGCCAAGTGCATCATTGTGGACGTTCTGCCTCTTTTCCTATGCTTTCAATGCAATTCCAGTCTACCTCCTGAAATCGGTTTCCTGCAATTCTGCCCCGCTTTCAAGTCCTCTTGGCAGCCTTACTTCAGTATATTTTTGGACGATAGCTGTCATTTATAACTCTGCAGGTTTGTGAATTACAGTGCCCCTGAGCTCCTTTCTTCAACTCGCTTTCTCGTGAGCTGGCCGCAACACCGCAGGATGGCTTCAGGCCCTAATCTGGTTCCGGCACGGCACGCTGAGCCTTTGGTTAATTCCTCTTCCTGGTGGGAAATGAGAGTTAAATTTGCCCGTCCAGACACCTCCAGCTAGTCTGTCATTGGTTCTCCCTATTCCTGTTCATCTTCCGCAGAAATTGCAAACTGGGCCAAACAGGAGGTTAAAGGCACTGACTCTCCAAGTCGGGAGAGTGTTAGTAAAGCGTCTGGCATGTTTCACCCGAGTACCAGGGGACGAAAACTGAGACATATTGGAACACGTCTCCCGATCACACGGTTGATCATACTCTGGGTTCCACATGCATGTTTTAGCTGAAGGAAGAATACCTTAAACCTGGAGAGTTGAGACCCGTGGAATGGGTACCATGCAATATGACTTCAAAGGGTCTTCATTTGCTCACCAAACCTCTCCAATCCTATCACTGCTGCGTTTATGCCCCTGTACACACACTTGATTCTCTTTCAGAGACATAGCAATCCATAGGTTTTAAGATACTTCCTAGTCAGGTACACTCTTAGGCATTTAATATGGGGTGTTGAGTCCATTTCGTTGAGCAAGGAGTAGCTCTTGTCTATTCCATATTTGGCTTAAGGAACTTTATCTGTGTTCATTTCAATCTCTGGTTTTATGCAGCACCCCAACTCACCTTTCCCCTTAAGCAAGCATAAGTTGGGTTTCTAAATTTGAGACCCTGTTCTGTTTTGTAATTCAGTTCCTGTGTAGCCAAGGTTACATTCCGTGTATTAGTGATATCTTATGATGTTTCTTTTCCTGTGTGACTTATTTCAGTTAGAATCATCGTACCTGAATCCACTCATTATGCTGCTACGGGCCTGATGACATAGATTTCATTGCTGAGTGATATTGCATTGTACGTAAGTACCACAACTTCTTTATCCATTTTGCACTTTCTGCGATATTGAACTTGTACCGTAAACCAGGTTCTTGTAAACAGAGCCGTCCCAACCTTTTGGGTGGCTGTGTCTTTTTGATTTTAATTTCCCTAAGCTATAGGACCATAAGTGGAAGTGCCCTAGGCTCTGTTGCTTTGTTTTTTAGATGTTTCAGGAAACACCATACACTTCTCCCGAGTGGCTGTTGGCAATTGACATCCCGCCCATCAGCATAACAAGGCTCCCAGTTCTCCATGGCCTGTCCTGCCTTTCTGGATTTTACACTTTTTTCAGATGGCCCTTTTGACCGGGGGGAAGTGAGACTTCATTGTAGTGCAGATTTCCTTTGCAAGCTTGCTTGGTTGGCCAAAAAGGGCGTATGCGTTTTTTCCTGAATATATTCCAGAAAAAACGCATACGCCCTTTTTGGCCAAGTGCATCATTGTCGACGTTCTGCCTCTTTTCCTATGCTTTAAATGCAATTCCAGTCTACCTCCTGAAATCGGTTTCCTGCAATTCTGTCCCGCTTTCAAGTCCTCTTGGCAGCCTTCCTTCAGTATATTTTTGGACGATAGCTGTCATTTATAACTCTGCAGGTTTGTGAATTACAGTGCCCCTGAGCTCCTTTCTTCAACTCGCTTTCTTGTGAACTGGCCGCAACACTGCAGGATTGCTTCAGGCCCTAATCTGGTTCTGGCACGGCACGCTGAGCCTTTGTTAATTCCTCTTCCTGGTGGGAAATGAGAGTTAAATTTGCCCGTTCATACACCTCCAGCTAGTGTCTCATTGGTTCTCCCTATTCCTGTTCATCTTCCGCAGAAATTGCAAACTGGGCCAAACAGGAGGTTAAAGACACTGACTCTCCAAGTCGGGAGAGTGTTAGTAAAGCATCTGGAATGTTGCACCCGAGTACCAGGGTCGAGAACGGAGACATATTTGAACACGTCTCCCGATCACACGGTTGATCATACTCTGGGTTCCACATGCATGTTTTTGCTGAAGGAAGATTCCCTTAAACCTGGAGAGTTGAGACCCATGGAATGGGTACCATGCAATACGACTTCAAAGGGTCTTCATTTGCCTACCGAACCTCTCCAATCCTATCACTGCTGCGTTTATGCCCCTGTACACACGCTTGATTCTCTTTCAGAGACATAGCAATCCATAGCTTTTAAGATACTTACTAGTCAGTTACATACTTAGGCATTTAATATGGGGTGTTGAGTCCATTTCGTTGAGCAAGGAGTAGCTCTTGTCTATTACATATTTGGCTTAAGGAACTTTATCTGTGCTCATTTCAATCTCTGGTTTTATGCAGCACCCCAACTCACCTTTCCCCTTAAGCAAACATAAGTTGGTTTTCTAAATTTGAGACCCTGTTGTGTTTGTAATTCACTTCCTGGGTAGCCAAGTTTACATTCCGTGTATTAGTGATATCTTATGATGTTTCTTTTTCTGTGTGACTTATTTCAGTTAGAATCATCATACCTGAATCCACTCATTACGCTGCTACGGGCCTGATGACATAGATGTCATTGCTGAGTGATATTGCATTGTACGTAAGTACCACAACTTCTTTATCCATTTTTCACTTTCTGCGATATTGAACTTGTACTGTAAACGAGGTTCTTGTAAACAGAGCTGTCCCAACCTTTGGGGTGGCTGTGTCTTTTTGATTTTAATTTCCCTAAGCTATAGGACCATAAGTGGAAGTGCCCTAGGCTCTGTTGCTTTGTTTTTTAGATGTTTCAGGAAACACCATACACTTCTCCCGAGTGGCTGTTGGCAATTGACATCCCGCCCATCAGCATAACAAGGCTCCCAGTTCTCCATGGCCTGTCCTGCCTTTCTGGATTTTACACTTTTTTCAGATGGCCCTTTTGACCGGGGGGAAGTGAGACTTCATTGTAGTGCAGATTTCCTTTGCAAGCTTGCTTGGTTGGCCAAAAAGGGCGTATGCGTTTTTTCCTGAATATATTCAGGAAAAAACGCATACGCCCTTTTTGGCCAAGTGCATCATTGTGGACGTTCTGCCTCTTTTCCTATGCTTTCAATGCAATTCCAGTCTACCTCCTGAAATCGGTTTCCTGCAATTCTGCCCCGCTTTCAAGTCCTCTTGGCAGCCTTACTTCAGTATATTTTTGGACGATAGCTGTCATTTATAACTCTGCAGGTTTGTGAATTACAGTGCCCCTGAGCTCCTTTCTTCAACTCGCTTTCTCGTGAGCTGGCCGCAACACCGCAGGATGGCTTCAGGCCCTAATCTGGTTCCGGCACGGCACGCTGAGCCTTTGGTTAATTCCTCTTCCTGGTGGGAAATGAGAGTTAAATTTGCCCGTCCAGACACCTCCAGCTAGTCTGTCATTGGTTCTCCCTATTCCTGTTCATCTTCCGCAGAAATTGCAAACTGGGCCAAACAGGAGGTTAAAGGCACTGACTCTCCAAGTCGGGAGAGTGTTAGTAAAGCGTCTGGCATGTTTCACCCGAGTACCAGGGGACGAAAACTGAGACATATTGGAACACGTCTCCCGATCACACGGTTGATCATACTCTGGGTTCCACATGCATGTTTTAGCTGAAGGAAGAATACCTTAAACCTGGAGAGTTGAGACCCGTGGAATGGGTACCATGCAATATGACTTCAAAGGGTCTTCATTTGCTCACCAAACCTCTCCAATCCTATCACTGCTGCGTTTATGCCCCTGTACACACACTTGATTCTCTTTCAGAGACATAGCAATCCATAGGTTTTAAGATACTTCCTAGTCAGGTACACTCTTAGGCATTTAATATGGGGTGTTGAGTCCATTTCGTTGAGCAAGGAGTAGCTCTTGTCTATTCCATATTTGGCTTAAGGAACTTTATCTGTGTTCATTTCAATCTCTGGTTTTATGCAGCACCCCAACTCACCTTTCCCCTTAAGCAAGCATAAGTTGGGTTTCTAAATTTGAGACCCTGTTCTGTTTTGTAATTCAGTTCCTGTGTAGCCAAGGTTACATTCCGTGTATTAGTGATATCTTATGATGTTTCTTTTCCTGTGTGACTTATTTCAGTTAGAATCATCGTACCTGAATCCACTCATTATGCTGCTACGGGCCTGATGACATAGATTTCATTGCTGAGTGATATTGCATTGTACGTAAGTACCACAACTTCTTTATCCATTTTGCACTTTCTGCGATATTGAACTTGTACCGTAAACCAGGTTCTTGTAAACAGAGCCGTCCCAACCTTTTGGGTGGCTGTGTCTTTTTGATTTTAATTTCCCTAAGCTATAGGACCATAAGTGGAAGTGCCCTAGGCTCTGTTGCTTTGTTTTTTAGATGTTTCAGGAAACACCATACACTTCTCCCGAGTGGCTGTTGGCAATTGACATCCCGCCCATCAGCATAACAAGGCTCCCAGTTCTCCATGGCCTGTCCTGCCTTTCTGGATTTTACACTTTTTTCAGATGGCCCTTTTGACCGGGGGGAAGTGAGACTTCATTGTAGTGCAGATTTCCTTTGCAAGCTTGCTTGGTTGGCCAAAAAGGGCGTATGCGTTTTTTCCTGAATATATTCAGGAAAAAACGCATACGCCCTTTTTGGCCAAGTGCATCATTGTGGACGTTCTGCCTCTTTTCCTATGCTTTCAATGCAATTCCAGTCTACCTCCTGAAATCGGTTTCCTGCAATTCTGCCCCGCTTTCAAGTCCTCTTGGCAGCCTTACTTCAGTATATTTTTGGACGATAGCTGTCATTTATAACTCTGCAGGTTTGTGAATTACAGTGCCCCTGAGCTCCTTTCTTCAACTCGCTTTCTCGTGAGCTGGCCGCAACACCGCAGGATGGCTTCAGGCCCTAATCTGGTTCCGGCACGGCACGCTGAGCCTTTGGTTAATTCCTCTTCCTGGTGGGAAATGAGAGTTAAATTTGCCCGTCCAGACACCTCCAGCTAGTCTGTCATTGGTTCTCCCTATTCCTGTTCATCTTCCGCAGAAATTGCAAACTGGGCCAAACAGGAGGTTAAAGGCACTGACTCTCCAAGTCGGGAGAGTGTTAGTAAAGCGTCTGGAATGTTGCACCCGAGTACCAGGGGACAAAAACTGACACATATTGGAACACGTCTCCCGATCACACGGTTGATCATACTCTGGGTTCCACATGCATGTTTTAGCTGAAGGAAGAATACCTTAAACCTGGAGAGTTGAGACCCGTGGAATGGGTACCATGCAATATGACTTCAAAGGGTCTTCATTTGCTCACCGAACCTCTCCAATCCTATCACTGCTGCGTTTATGCCCCTGTACACACACTTGATTCTCTTTCAGAGACATAGCAATCCATAGGTTTTAAGATACTTCCTAGTCAGGTACACTCTTAGGCATTTAATATGGGGTGTTGAGTCCATTTCGTTGAGCAAGGAGTAGCTCTTGTCTATTCCATATTTGGCTTAAGGAACTTTATCTGTGCTCATTTCAATCTCTGGTTTTATGCAGCACCCCAACTCACCTTTCCCCTTAAGCAAGCATAAGTTGGGTTTCTAAATTTGAGACCCTGTTCTGTTTTGTAATTCAGTTCCTGTGTAGCCAAGTTTACATTCCGTGTATTAGTGATATCTTATAATGTTTCTTTTTCTGTGTGACTTATTTCAGTTAGAATCATCGTACCTGAATCCACTCATTATGCTGCTACGGGCCTGATGACATAGATTTCATTGCTGAGTGATATTGCATTGTACGTAAGTACCACAACTTCTTTATCCATTTTTCACTTTCTGCGATATTGAACTTGTACCGTAAACCAGGTTCTTGTAAACAGAGCCGTCCCAACCTTTGGGGTGGCTGTGTCTTTTGATTTTAATTTCCCTAAGCTATAGGACCATAAGTGGAAGTGCCCTAGGCTCTGTTGCTTTGTTTTTTAGATGTTTCAGGAAACACCATACACTTCTCCCGAGTGGCTGTTGGCAATTGACATCCCGCCCATCAGCATAACAAGGCTCCCAGTTCTCCATGGCCTGTCCTGCCTTTCTGGATTTTACACTTTTTTCAGATGGCCCTTTTGACCGGGGGGAAGTGAGACTTCATTGTAGTGCAGATTTCCTTTGCAAGCTTGCTTGGTTGGCCAAAAAGGGCGTATGCGTTTTTTCCTGAATATATTCAGGAAAAAACGCATACGCCCTTTTTGGCCAAGTGCATCATTGTGGACGTTCTGCCTCTTTTCCTATGCTTTCAATGCAATTCCAGTCTACCTCCTGAAATCGGTTTCCTGCAATTCTGCCCCGCTTTCAAGTCCTCTTGGCAGCCTTACTTCAGTATATTTTTGGACGATAGCTGTCATTTATACCTCTGCAGGTTTGTGAATTACAGTGCCCCTGAGCTCCTTTCTTCAACTCGCTTTCTCGTGAGCTGGCCGCAACACCGCAGGATGGCTTCAGGCCCTAATCTGGTTCCGGCACGGCACGCTGAGCCTTTGGTTAATTCCTCTTCCTGGTGGGAAATGAGAGTTAAATTTGCCCGTCCAGACACCTCCAGCTAGTCTGTCATTGGTTCTCCCTATTCCTGTTCATCTTCCGCAGAAATTGCAAACTGGGCCAAACAGGAGGTTAAAGGCACTGACTCTCCAAGTCGGGAGAGTGTTAGTAAAGCGTCTGGAATGTTGCACCCGAGTACCAGGGGACGAAAACTGAGACATATTGGAACATGTCTCCCGATCACACGGTTGATCATACTCTGGGTTCCACATGCATGTTTTAGCTGAAGGAAGAATACCTTAAACCTGGAGAGTTGAGACCCGTGGAATGGGTACCATGCAATATGACTTCAAAGGGTCTTCATTTGCTCACCGAACCTCTCCAATCCTATCACTGCTGCGTTTATGCCCCTGTACACACACTTGATTCTCTTTCAGAGACATAGCAATCCATAGGTTTTAAGATACTTCCTAGTCAGGTACACTCTTAGGCATTTAATATGGGGTGTTGAGTCCATTTCGTTGAGCAAGGAGTAGCTCTTGTCTATTCCATATTTGGCTTAAGGAACTTTATCTGTGCTCATTTCAATCTCTGGTTTTATGCAGCACCCCAACTCACCTTTCCCCTTAAGCAAGCATAAGTTGGGTTTCTAAATTTGAGACCCTGTTCTGTTTTGTAA
The DNA here is from genome assembly GCF_949774975.1 of Lagenorhynchus albirostris. NCBI lineage: Eukaryota > Metazoa > Chordata > Mammalia > Artiodactyla > Delphinidae > Lagenorhynchus > Lagenorhynchus albirostris. Next base: position 39,547 of record NW_026783307.1, on the reverse strand, counting down.
TTCAGTTCCTGTGTAGCCAAGGTTACATTCCGTGTATTAGTGATATCTTATGATGTTTCTTTTTCTGTGTGACTTATTTCAGTTAGAATCATCGTACCTGAATCCACTCATTATGCTGCTACGGGCCTGATGACATAGATTTCATTGCTGAGTGATACTGCATTGTACGTAAGTACCACAACTTCTTTATCCATTTTTCACTTTCTGCGATATTGAACTTGTACCGTAAACCAGGTTCTTGTAAACAGAGCCGTCCCAACCTTTGGGGTGGCTGTGTCTTTTTGATTTTAATTTCCCTAAGCTATAGGACCATAAGTGGAAGTGCCCTAGGCTCTGTTGCTTTGTTTTTTAGATGTTTCAGGAAACACCATACACTTCTCCCGAGTGGCTGTTGGCAATTGACATCCCGCCCATCAGCATAACAAGGCTCCCAGTTCTCCATGGCCTGTCCTGCCTTTCTGGATTTTACACTTTTTTCAGATGGCCCTTTTGACCGGGGGGAAGTGAGACTTCATTGTAGTGCAGATTTCCTTTGCAAGCTTGCTTGGTTGGCCAAAAAGGGCGTATGCGTTTTTTCCTGAATATATTCAGGAAAAAACGCATACGCCCTTTTTGGCCAAGTGCATCATTGTGGACGTTCTGCCTCTTTTCCTATGCTTTCAATGCAATTCCAGTCTACCTCCTGAAATCGGTTTCCTGCAATTCTGCCCCGCTTTCAAGTCCTCTTGGCAGCCTTACTTCAGTATATTTTTGGACGATAGCTGTCATTTATAACTCTGCAGGTTTGTGAATTACAGTGCCCCTGAGCTCCTTTCTTCAACTCGCTTTCTCGTGAGCTGGCCGCAACACCGCAGGATGGCTTCAGGCCCTAATCTGGTTCCGGCACGGCACGCTGAGCCTTTGGTTAATTCCTCTTCCTGGTGGGAAATGAGAGTTAAATTTGCCCGTCCAGACACCTCCAGCTAGTCTGTCATTGGTTCTCCCTATTCCTGTTCATCTTCCGCAGAAATTGCAAACTGGGCCAAACAGGAGGTTAAAGGCACTGACTCTCCAAGTCGGGAGAGTGTTAGTAAAGCGTCTGGAATGTTGCACCCGAGTACCAGGGGACGAAAACTGAGACATATTGGAACACGTCTCCCGATCACACGGTTGATCATACTCTGGGTTCCACATGCATGTTTTAGCTGAAGGAAGAATACCTTAAACCTGGAGAGTTGAGACCCGTGGAATGGGTACCATGCAATATGACTTCAAAGGGTCTTCATTTGCTCACCGAACCTCTCCAATCCTATCACTGCTGCGTTTATGCCCCTGTACACACACTTGATTCTCTTTCAGAGACATAGCAATCCATAGGTTTTAAGATACTTCCTAGTCAGGTACACTCTTAGGCATTTAATATGGGGTGTTGAGTCCATTTCGTTGAGCAAGGAGTAGCTCTTGTCTATTCCATATTTGGCTTAAGGAACTTTATCTGTGCTCATTTCAATCTCTGGTTTTATGCAGCACCCCAACTCACCTTTCCCCTTAAGCAAGCATAAGTTGGGTTTCTAAATTTGAGACCCTGTTCTGTTTTGTAATTCAGTTCCTGTGTAGCCAAGGTTACATTCCGTGTATTAGTGATATCTTATGATGTTTCTTTTTCTGTGTGACTTATTTCAGTTAGAATCATCGTACCTGAATCCACTCATTATGCTGCTACGGGCCTGATGACATAGATTTCATTGCTGAGTGATATTGCATTGTACGTAAGTACCACAACTTCTTTATCCATTTTTCACTTTCTGCGATATTGAACTTGTACCGTAAACCAGGTTCTTGTAAACAGAGCTGTCCCAACATTTGGGGTGGCTGTGTCTTTTTGATTTTAATTTCCCTAAGCTATAGGACCATAAGTGGAAGTGCCCTAGGCTCTGTTGCTTTGTTTTTTAGATGTTTCAGGAAACACCATACACTTCTCCCGAGTGGCTGTTGGCAATTGACATCCCGCCCATCAGCATAACAAGGCTCCCAGTTCTCCATGGCCTGTCCTGCCTTTCTGGATTTTACACTTTTTTCAGATGGCCCTTTTGACCGGGGGGAAGTGAGACTTCATTGTAGTGCAGATTTCCTTTGCAAGCTTGCTTGGTTGGCCAAAAAGGGCGTATGCGTTTTTTCCTGAATATATTCAGGAAAAAACGCATACGCCCTTTTTGGCCAAGTGCATCATTGTGGACGTTCTGCCTCTTTTCCTATGCTTTCAATGCAATTCCAGTCTACCTCCTGAAATCGGTTTCCTGCAATTCTGCCCCGCTTTCAAGTCCTCTTGGCAGCCTTACTTCAGTATATTTTTGGACGATAGCTGTCATTTATAACTCTGCAGGTTTGTGAATTACAGTGCCCCTGAGCTCCTTTCTTCAACTCGCTTTCTCGTGAGCTGGCCGCAACACCGCAGGATGGCTTCAGGCCCTAATCTGGTTCCGGCACGGCATGCTGAGCCTTTGGTTAATTCCTCTTCCTGGTGGGAAATGAGAGTTAAATTTGCCCGTCCAGACACCTCCAGCTAGTCTGTCATTGGTTCTCCCTATTCCTGTTCATCTTCCGCAGAAATTGCAAACTGGGCCAAACAGGAGGTTAAAGGCACTGACTCTCCAAGTCGGGAGAGTGTTAGTAAAGCGTCTGGAATGTTGCACCCGAGTACCAGGGGACGAAAACTGACACATATTGGAACACGTCTCCCGATCACACGGTTGATCATACTCTGGGTTCCACATGCATGTTTTAGCTGAAGGAAGAATACCTTAAACCTGGAGAGTTGAGACCCGTGGAATGGGTACCATGCAATATGACTTCAAAGGGTCTTCATTTGCTCACCGAACCTCTCCAATCCTATCACTGCTGCGTTTATGCCCCTGTACACACACTTGATTCTCTTTCAGAGACATAGCAATCCATAGGTTTTAAGATACTTCCTAGTCAGGTACACTCTTAGGCATTTAATATGGGGTGTTGAGTCCATTTCGTTGAGCAAGGAGTAGCTCTTGTCTATTCCATATTTGGCTTAAGGAACTTTATCTGTGCTCATTTCAATCTCTGGTTTTATGCAGCACCCCAACTCACCTTTCCCCTTAAGCAAGCATAAGTTGGGTTTCTAAATTTGAGACCCTGTTCTGTTTTGTAATTCAGTTCCTGTGTAGCCAAGGTTACATTCCGTGTATTAGTGATATCTTATGATGTTTCTTTTCCTGTGTGACTTATTTCAGTTAGAATCATCGTACCTGAATCCACTCATTATGCTGCTACGGGCCTGATGACATAGATTTCATTGCTGAGTGATACTGCATTGTACGTAAGTACCACAACTTCTTTATCCATTTTTCACTTTCTGCGATATTGAACTTGTACCGTAAACCAGGTTCTTGTAAACAGAGCCGTCCCAACCTTTTGGGTGGCTGTGTCTTTTTGATTTTAATTTCCCTAAGCTATAGGACCATAAGTGGAAGTGCCCTAGGCTCTGTTGCTTTGTTTTTTAGATGTTTCAGGAAACACCAAACACTTCTCCCGAGTGGCTGTTGGCAATTGACATCCCGCCCATCAGCATAACAAGGCTCCCAGTTCTCCATGGCCTGTCCTACCTTTCTGGATTTTACACTTTTTTCAGATGGCCCTTTTGACCGGGGGGAAGTGAGACTTCATTGTAGTGCAGATTTCCTTTGCAAGCTTGCTTGGTTGGCCAAAAAGGGCGTATGCGTTTTTTCCTGAATATATTCAGGAAAAAACGCATACGCCCTTTTTGGCCAAGTGCATCATTGTGGACGTTCTGCCTCTTTTCCTATGCTTTCAATGCAATTCCAGTCTACCTCCTGAAATCGGTTTCCTGCAATTCTGCCCCGCTTTCAAGTCCTCTTGGCAGCCTTACTTCAGTATATTTTTGGACGATAGCTGTCATTTATAACTCTGCAGGTTTGTGAATTACAGTGCCCCTGAGCTCCTTTCTTCAACTCGCTTTCTCGTGAGCTGGCCGCAACACCGCAGGATGGCTTCAGGCCCTAATCTGGTTCCGGCACGGCACGCTGAGCCTTTGGTTAATTCCTCTTCCTGGTGGGAAATGAGAGTTAAATTTGCCCGTCCAGACACCTCCAGCTAGTCTGTCATTGGTTCTCCCTATTCCTGTTCATCTTCCGCAGAAATTGCAAACTGGGCCAAACAGGAGGTTAAAGGCACTGACTCTCCAAGTCGGGAGAGTGTTAGTAAAGCGTCTGGAATGTTGCACCCGAGTACCAGGGGACGAAAACTGACACATATTGGAACACGTCTCCCGATCACACGGTTGATCATACTCTGGGTTCCACGTGCATGTTTTAGCTGAAGGAAGAATACCTTAAACCTGGAGAGTTGAGACCCGTGGAATGGGTACCATGCAATATGACTTCAAAGGGTCTTCATTTGCTCACCGAACCTCTCCAATCCTATCACTGCTGCGTTTATGCCCCTGTACACACACTTGATTCTCTTTCAGAGACATAGCAATCCATAGGTTTTAAGATACTTCCTAGTCAGGTACACTCTTAGGCATTTAATATGGGGTGTTGAGTCCATTTCGTTGAGCAAGGAGTAGCTCTTGTCTATTCCATATTTGGCTTAAGGAACTTTATCTGTGCTCATTTCAATCTCTGGTTTTATGCAGCACCCCAACTCACCTTTCCCCTTAAGCAAGCATAAGTTGGGTTTCTAAATTTGAGACCCTGTTCTGTTTTGTAATTCAGTTCCTGTGTAGCCAAGGTTACATTCCGTGTATTAGTGATATCTTATGATGTTTCTTTTTCTGTGTGACTTATTTCAGTTAGAATCATCGTACCTGAATCCACTCATTATGCTGCTACGGGCCTGATGACATAGATTTCATTGCTGAGTGATACTGCATTGTACGTAAGTACCACAACTTCTTTATCCATTTTTCACTTTCTGCGATATTGAACTTGTACCGTAAACCAGGTTCTTGTAAACAGAGCCGTCCCAACCTTTGGGGTGGCTGTGTCTTTTTGATTTTAATTTCCCTAAGCTATAGGACCATAAGTGGAAGTGCCCTAGGCTCTGTTGCTTTGTTTTTTAGATGTTTCAGGAAACACCATACACTTCTCCCGAGTGGCTGTTGGCAATTGACATCCCGCCCATCAGCATAACAAGGCTCCCAGTTCTCCATGGCCTGTCCTGCCTTTCTGGATTTTACACTTTTTTCAGATGGCCCTTTTGACCGGGGGGAAGTGAGACTTCATTGTAGTGCAGATTTCCTTTGCAAGCTTGCTTGGTTGGCCAAAAAGGGCGTATGCGTTTTTTCCTGAATATATTCAGGAAAAAACGCATACGCCCTTTTTGGCCAAGTGCATCATTGTGGACGTTCTGCCTCTTTTCCTATGCTTTCAATGCAATTCCAGTCTACCTCCTGAAATCGGTTTCCTGCAATTCTGCCCCGCTTTCAAGTCCTCTTGGCAGCCTTACTTCAGTATATTTTTGGACGATAGCTGTCATTTATAACTCTGCAGGTTTGTGAATTACAGTGCCCCTGAGCTCCTTTCTTCAACTCGCTTTCTCGTGAGCTGGCCGCAACACCGCAGGATGGCTTCAGGCCCTAATCTGGTTCCGGCACGGCATGCTGAGCCTTTGGTTAATTCCTCTTCCTGGTGGGAAATGAGAGTTAAATTTGCCCGTCCAGACACCTCCAGCTAGTCTGTCATTGGTTCTCCCTATTCCTGTTCATCTTCCGCAGAAATTGCAAACTGGGCCAAACAGGAGGTTAAAGGCACTGACTCTCCAAGTCGGGAGAGTGTTAGTAAAGCGTCTGGAATGTTGCACCCGAGTACCAGGGGACGAAAACTGACACATATTGGAACACGTCTCCCGATCACACGGTTGATCATACTCTGGGTTCCACATGCATGTTTTAGCTGAAGGAAGAATACCTTAAACCTGGAGAGTTGAGACCCGTGGAATGGGTACCATGCAATATGACTTCAAAGGGTCTTCATTTGCTCACCGAACCTCTCCAATCCTATCACTGCTGCGTTTATGCCCCTGTACACACACTTGATTCTCTTTCAGAGACATAGCAATCCATAGGTTTTAAGATACTTCCTAGTCAGGTACACTCTTAGGCATTTAATATGGGGTGTTGAGTCCATTTCGTTGAGCAAGGAGTAGCTCTTGTCTATTCCATATTTGGCTTAAGGAACTTTATCTGTGCTCATTTCAATCTCTGGTTTTATGCAGCACCCCAACTCACCTTTCCCCTTAAGCAAGCATAAGTTGGGTTTCTAAATTTGAGACCCTGTTCTGTTTTGTAATTCAGTTCCTGTGTAGCCAAGGTTACATTCCGTGTATTAGTGATATCTTATGATGTTTCTTTTCCTGTGTGACTTATTTCAGTTAGAATCATCGTACCTGAATCCACTCATTATGCTGCTACGGGCCTGATGACATAGATTTCATTGCTGAGTGATACTGCATTGTACGTAAGTACCACAACTTCTTTATCCATTTTTCACTTTCTGCGATATTGAACTTGTACCGTAAACCAGGTTCTTGTAAACAGAGCCGTCCCAACCTTTGGGGTGGCTGTGTCTTTTTGATTTTAATTTCCCTAAGCTATAGGACCATAAGTGGAAGTGCCCTAGGCTCTGTTGCTTTGTTTTTTAGATGTTTCAGGAAACACCATACACTTCTCCCGAGTGGCTGTTGGCAATTGACATCCCGCCCATCAGCATAACAAGGCTCCCAGTTCTCCATGGCCTGTCCTGCCTTTCTGGATTTTACACTTTTTTCAGATGGCCCTTTTGACCGGGGGGAAGTGAGACTTCATTGTAGTGCAGATTTCCTTTGCAAGCTTGCTTGGTTGGCCAAAAAGGGCGTATGCGTTTTTTCCTGAATATATTCAGGAAAAAACGCATACGCCCTTTTTGGCCAAGTGCATCATTGTGGACGTTCTGCCTCTTTTCCTATGCTTTCAATGCAATTCCAGTCTACCTCCTGAAATCGGTTTCCTGCAATTCTGCCCCGCTTTCAAGTCCTCTTGGCAGCCTTACTTCAGTATATTTTTGGACGATAGCTGTCATTTATAACTCTGCAGGTTTGTGAATTACAGTGCCCCTGAGCTCCTTTCTTCAACTCGCTTTCTCGTGAGCTGGCCGCAACACCGCAGGATGGCTTCAGGCCCTAATCTGGTTCCGGCACGGCACGCTGAGCCTTTGGTTAATTCCTCTTCCTGGTGGGAAATGAGAGTTAAATTTGCCCGTCCAGACACCTCCAGCTAGTCTGTCATTGGTTCTCCCTATTCCTGTTCATCTTCCGCAGAAATTGCAAACTGGGCCAAACAGGAGGTTAAAGGCACTGACTCTCCAAGTCGGGAGAGTGTTAGTAAAGCGTCTGGCATGTTTCACCCGAGTACCAGGGGACGAAAACTGACACATATTGGAACACGTCTCCCGATCACACGGTTGATCATACTCTGGGTTCCACATGCATGTTTTAGCTGAAGGAAGAATACCTTAAACCTGGAGAGTTGAGACCCGTGGAATGGGTACCATGCAATATGACTTCAAAGGGTCTTCATTTGCTCACCGAACCTCTCCAATCCTATCACTGCTGCGTTTATGCCCCTATACACACACTTGATTCTCTTTCAGAGACATAGCAATCCATAGGTTTTAAGATACTTCCTAGTCAGGTACACTCTTAGGCATTTAATATGGGGTGTTGAGTCCATTTCGTTGAGCAAGGAGTAGCTCTTGTCTATTCCATATTTGGCTTAAGGAACTTTATCTGTGCTCATTTCAATCTCTGGTTTTATGCAGCACCCCAACTCACCTTTCCCCTTAAGCAAGCATAAGTTGGGTTTCTAAATTTGAGACCCTGTTCTGTTTTGTAATTCAGTTCCTGTGTAGCCAAGGTTACATTCCGTGTATTAGTGATATCTTATGATGTTTCTTTTCCTGTGTGACTTATTTCAGTTAGAATCATCGTACCTGAATCCACTCATTATGCTGCTACGGGCCTGATGACATAGATTTCATTGCTGAGTGATACTGCATTGTACGTAAGTACCACAACTTCTTTATCCATTTTTCACTTTCTGCGATATTGAACTTGTACCGTAAACCAGGTTCTTGTAAACAGAGCCATCCCAACCTTTTGGGTGGCTGTGTCTTTTTGATTTTAATTTCCCTAAGCTATAGGACCATAAGTGGAAGTGCCCTAGGCTCTGTTGCTTTGTTTTTTAGATGTTTCAGGAAACACCATACACTTCTCCCGAGTGGCTGTTGGCAATTGACATCCCGCCCATCAGCATAACAAGGCTCCCAGTTCTCCATGGCCTGTCCTACCTTTCTGGATTTTACACTTTTTTCAGATGGCCCTTTTGACCGGGGGGAAGTGAGACTTCATTGTAGTGCAGATTTCCTTTGCAAGCTTGCTTGGTTGGCCAAAAAGGGCGTATGCGTTTTTTCCTGAATATATTCAGGAAAAAACGCATACGCCCTTTTTGGCCAAGTGCATCATTGTGGACGTTCTGCCTCTTTTCCTATGCTTTCAATGCAATTCCAGTCTACCTCCTGAAATCGGTTTCCTGCAATTCTGCCCCGCTTTCAAGTCCTCTTGGCAGCCTTACTTCAGTATATTTTTGGACGATAGCTGTCATTTATAACTCTGCAGGTTTGTGAATTACAGTGCCCCTGAGCTCCTTTCTTCAACTCGCTTTCTCGTGAGCTGGCCGCAACACCGCAGGATGGCTTCAGGCCCTAATCTGGTTCCGGCACGGCACGCTGAGCCTTTGGTTAATTCCTCTTCCTGGTGGGAAATGAGAGTTAAATTTGCCCGTCCAGACACCTCCAGCTAGTCTGTCATTGGTTCTCCCTATTCCTGTTCATCTTCCGCAGAAATTGCAAACTGGGCCAAACAGGAGGTTAAAGGCACTGACTCTCCAAGTCGGGAGAGTGTTAGTAAAGCGTCTGGCATGTTTCACCCGAGTACCAGGGGACGAAAACTGACACATATTGGAACACGTCTCCCGATCACACGGTTGATCATACTCTGGGTTCCACATGCATGTTTTAGCTGAAGGAAGAATACCTTAAACCTGGAGAGTTGAGACCCGTGGAATGGGTACCATGCAATATGACTTCAAAGGGTCTTCATTTGCTCACCGAACCTCTCCAATCCTATCACTGCTGCGTTTATGCCCCTATACACACACTTGATTCTCTTTCAGAGACATAGCAATCCATAGGTTTTAAGATACTTCCTAGTCAGGTACACTCTTAGGCATTTAATATGGGGTGTTGAGTCCATTTCGTTGAGCAAGGAGTAGCTCTTGTCTATTCCATATTTGGCTTAAGGAACTTTATCTGTGCTCATTTCAATCTCTGGTTTTATGCAGCACCCCAACTCACCTTTCCCCTTAAGCAAGCATAAGTTGGGTTTCTAAATTTGAGACCCTGTTCTGTTTTGTAATTCAGTTCCTGTGTAGCCAAGGTTACATTCCGTGTATTAGTGATATCTTATGATGTTTCTTTTCCTGTGTGACTTATTTCAGTTAGAATCATCGTACCTGAATCCACTCATTATGCTGCTACGGGCCTGATGACATAGATTTCATTGCTGAGTGATACTGCATTGTACGTAAGTACCACAACTTCTTTATCCATTTTTCACTTTCTGCGATATTGAACTTGTACCGTAAACCAGGTTCTTGTAAACAGAGCCGTCCCAACCTTTTGGGTGGCTGTGTCTTTTTGATTTTAATTTCCCTAAGCTATAGGACCATAAGTGGAAGTGCCCTAGGCTCTGTTGCTTTGTTTTTTAGATGTTTCAGGAAACACCATACACTTCTCCCGAGTGGCTGTTGGCAATTGACATCCCGCCCATCAGCATAACAAGGCTCCCAGTTCTCCATGGCCTGTCCTACCTTTCTGGATTTTACACTTTTTTCAGATGGCCCTTTTGACCGGGGGGAAGTGAGACTTCATTGTAGTGCAGATTTCCTTTGCAAGCTTGCTTGGTTGGCCAAAAAGGGCGTATGCGTTTTTTCCTGAATATATTCAGGAAAAAACGCATACGCCCTTTTTGGCCAAGTGCATCATTGTGGACGTTCTGCCTCTTTTCCTATGCTTTCAATGCAATTCCAGTCTACCTCCTGAAATCGGTTTCCTGCAATTCTGCCCCGCTTTCAAGTCCTCTTGGCAGCCTTACTTCAGTATATTTTTGGACGATAGCTGTCATTTATAACTCTGCAGGTTTGTGAATTACAGTGCCCCTGAGCTCCTTTCTTCAACTCGCTTTCTCGTGAGCTGGCCGCAACACCGCAGGATGGCTTCAGGCCCTAATCTGGTTCCGGCACGGCACGCTGAGCCTTTGGTTAATTCCTCTTCCTGGTGGGAAATGAGAGTTAAATTTGCCCGTCCAGACACCTCCAGCTAGTCTGTCATTGGTTCTCCCTATTCCTGTTCATCTTCCGCAGAAATTGCAAACTGGGCCAAACAGGAGGTTAAAGGCACTGACTCTCCAAGTCGGGAGAGTGTTAGTAAAGCGTCTGGAATGTTGCACCCGAGTACCAGGGGACGAAAACTGACACATATTGGAACACGTCTCCCGATCACACGGTTGATCATACTCTGGGTTCCACATGCATGTTTTAGCTGAAGGAAGAATACCTTAAACCTGGAGAGTTGAGACCCATGGAATGGGTACCATGCAATATGACTTCAAAGGGTCTTCATTTGCTCACCGAACCTCTCCAATCCTATCACTGCTGCGTTTATGCCCCTGTACACACACTTGATTCTCTTTCAGAGACATAGCAATCCATAGGTTTTAAGATACTTCCTAGTCAGGTACACTCTTAGGCATTTAATATGGGGTGTTGAGTCCATTTCGTTGAGCAAGGAGTAGCTCTTGTCTATTCCATATTTGGCTTAAGGAACTTTATCTGTGCTCATTTCAATCTCTGGTTTTATGCAGCACCCCAACTCACCTTTCCCCTTAAGCAAGCATAAGTTGGGTTTCTAAATTTGAGACCCTGTTCTGTTTTGTAATTCAGTTCCTGTGTAGCCAAGGTTACATTCCGTGTATTAGTGATATCTTATGATGTTTCTTTTCCTGTGTGACTTATTTCAGTTAGAATCATCGTACCTGAATCCACTCATTATGCTGCTACGGGCCTGATGACATAGATTTCATTGCTGAGTGATACTGCATTGTACGTAAGTACCACAACTTCTTTATCCATTTTTCACTTTCTGCGATATTGAACTTGTACCGTAAACCAGGTTCTTGTAAACAGAGCCGTCCCAACCTTTTGGGTGGCTGTGTCTTTTTGATTTTAATTTCCCTAAGCTATAGGACCATAAGTGGAAGTGCCCTAGGCTCTGTTGCTTTGTTTTTTAGATGTTTCAGGAAACACCATACACTTCTCCCGAGTGGCTGTTGGCAATTGACATCCCGCCCATCAGCATAACAAGGCTCCCAGTTCTCCATGGCCTGTCCTGCCTTTCTGGATTTTACACTTTTTTCAGATGGCCCTTTTGACCGGGGGGAAGTGAGACTTCATTGTAGTGCAGATTTCCTTTGCAAGCTTGCTTGGTTGGCCAAAAAGGGCGTATGCGTTTTTTCCTGAATATATTCAGGAAAAAACGCATACGCCCTTTTTGGCCAAGTGCATCATTGTGGACGTTCTGCCTCTTTTCCTATGCTTTCAATGCAATTCCAGTCTACCTCCTGAAATCGGTTTCCTGCAATTCTGCCCCGCTTTCAAGTCCTCTTGGCAGCCTTACTTCAGTATATTTTTGGACGATAGCTGTCATTTATAACTCTGCAGGTTTGTGAATTACAGTGCCCCTGAGCTCCTTTCTTCAACTCGCTTTCTCGTGAGCTGGCCGCAACACCGCAGGATGGCTTCAGGCCCTAATCTGGTTCCGGCACGGCACGCTGAGCCTTTGGTTAATTCCTCTTCCTGGTGGGAAATGAGAGTTAAATTTGCCCGTCCAGACACCTCCAGCTAGTCTGTCATTGGTTCTCCCTATTCCTGTTCATCTTCCGCAGAAATTGCAAACTGGGCCAAACAGGAGGTTAAAGGCACTGACTCTCCAAGTCGGGAGAGTGTTAGTAAAGCGTCTGGCATGTTGCACCCGAGTACCAGGGGACGAAAACTGACACATATTGGAACACGTCTCCCGATCACACGGTTGATCATACTCTGGGTTCCACATGCATGTTTTAGCTGAAGGAAGAATACCTTAAACCTGGAGAGTTGAGACCCGTGGAATGGGTACCATGCAATATGACTTCAAAGGGTCTTCATTTGCTCACCGAACCTCTCCAATCCTATCACTGCTGCGTTTATGCCCCTGTACACACACTTGATTCTCTTTCAGAGACATAGCAATCCATAGGTTTTAAGATACTTCCTAGTCAGGTACACTCTTAGGCATTTAATATGGGGTGTTGAGTCCATTTCGTTGAGCAAGGAGTAGCTCTTGTCTATTCCATATTTGGCTTAAGGAATTTTATCTGTGCTCATTTCAATCTCTGGTTTTATGCAGCACCCCAACTCACCTTTCCCCTTAAGCAAGCATAAGTTGGGTTTCTAAATTTGAGACCCTGTTCTGTTTTGTAATTCAGTTCCTGTGTAGCCAAGGTTACATTCCGTGTATTAGTGATATCTTATGATGTTTCTTTTTCTGTGTGACTTATTTCAGTTAGAATCATCGTACCTGAATCCACTCATTATGCTGCTACGGGCCTGATGACATAGATTTCATTGCTGAGTGATACTGCATTGTACGTAAGTACCACAACTTCTTTATCCATTTTTCACTTTCTGCGATATTGAACTTGTACCGTAAACCAGGTTCTTGTAAACAGAGCCGTCCCAACCTTTGGGGTGGCTGTGTCTTTTTGATTTTAATTTCCCTAAGCTATAGGACCATAAGTGGAAGTGCCCTAGGCTCTGTTGCTTTGTTTTTTAGATGTTTCAGGAAACACCATACACTTCTCCCGAGTGGCTGTTGGCAATTGACATCCCGCCCATCAGCATAACAAGGCTCCCAGTTCTCCATGGCCTGTCCTGCCTTTCTGGATTTTACACTTTTTTCAGATGGCCCTTTTGACCGGGGGGAAGTGAGACTTCATTGTAGTGCAGATTTCCTTTGCAAGCTTGCTTGGTTGGCCAAAAAGGGCGTATGCGTTTTTTCCTGAATATATTCAGGAAAAAACGCATACGCCCTTTTTGGCCAAGTGCATCATTGTGGACGTTCTGCCTCTTTTCCTATGCTTTCAATGCAATTCCAGTCTACCTCCTGAAATCGGTTTCCTGCAATTCTGCCCCGCTTTCAAGTCCTCTTGGCAGCCTTACTTCAGTATATTTTTGGACGATAGCTGTCATTTATAACTCTGCAGGTTTGTGAATTACAGTGCCCCTGAGCTCCTTTCTTCAACTCGCTTTCTCGTGAGCTGGCCGCAACACCGCAGGATGGCTTCAGGCCCTAATCTGGTTCCGGCACGGCACGCTGAGCCTTTGGTTAATTCCTCTTCCTGGTGGGAAATGAGAGTTAAATTTGCCCGTCCAGACACCTCCAGCTAGTCTGTCATTGGTTCTCCCTATTCCTGTTCATCTTCCGCAGAAATTGCAAACTGGGCCAAACAGGAGGTTAAAGGCACTGACTCTCCAAGTCGGGAGAGTGTTAGTAAAGCGTCTGGAATGTTGCACCCGAGTACCAGGGGACGAAAACTGACACATATTGGAACACGTCTCCCGATCACACGGTTGATCATACTCTGGGTTCCACATGCATGTTTTAGCTGAAGGAAGAATACCTTAAACCTGGAGAGTTGAGACCCATGGAATGGGTACCATGCAATATGACTTCAAAGGGTCTTCATTTGCTCACCGAACCTCTCCAATCCTATCACTGCTGCGTTTATGCCCCTGTACACACACTTGATTCTCTTTCAGAGACATAGCAATCCATAGGTTTTAAGATACTTCCTAGTCAGGTACACTCTTAGGCATTTAATATGGGGTGTTGAGTCCATTTCGTTGAGCAAGGAGTAGCTCTTGTCTATTCCATATTTGGCTTAAGGAACTTTATCTGTGCTCATTTCAATCTCTGGTTTTATGCAGCACCCCAACTCACCTTTCCCCTTAAGCAAGCATAAGTTGGGTTTCTAAATTTGAGACCCTGTTCTGTTTTGTAATTCAGTTCCTGTGTAGCCAAGGTTACATTCCGTGTATTAGTGATATCTTATGATGTTTCTTTTCCTGTGTGACTTATTTCAGTTAGAATCATCGTACCTGAATCCACTCATTATGCTGCTACGGGCCTGATGACATAGATTTCATTGCTGAGTGATACTGCATTGTACGTAAGTACCACAACTTCTTTATCCATTTTTCACTTTCTGCGATATTGAACTTGTACCGTAAACCAGGTTCTTGTAAACAGAGCCGTCCCAACCTTTTGGGTGGCTGTGTCTTTTTGATTTTAATTTCCCTAAGCTATAGGACCATAAGTGGAAGTGCCCTAGGCTCTGTTGCTTTGTTTTTTAGATGTTTCAGGAAACACCATACACTTCTCCCGAGTGGCTGTTGGCAATTGACATCCCGCCCATCAGCATAACAAGGCTCCCAGTTCTCCATGGCCTGTCCTGCCTTTCTGGATTTTACACTTTTTTCAGATGGCCCTTTTGACCGGGGGGAAGTGAGACTTCATTGTAGTGCAGATTTCCTTTGCAAGCTTGCTTGGTTGGCCAAAAAGGGCGTATGCGTTTTTTCCTGAATATATTCAGGAAAAAACGCATACGCCCTTTTTGGCCAAGTGCATCATTGTGGACGTTCTGCCTCTTTTCCTATGCTTTCAATGCAATTCCAGTCTACCTCCTGAAATCGGTTTCCTGCAATTCTGCCCCGCTTTCAAGTCCTCTTGGCAGCCTTACTTCAGTATATTTTTGGACGATAGCTGTCATTTATAACTCTGCAGGTTTGTGAATTACAGTGCCCCTGAGCTCCTTTCTTCAACTCGCTTTCTCGTGAGCTGGCCGCAACACCGCAGGATGGCTTCAGGCCCTAATCTGGTTCCGGCACGGCACGCTGAGCCTTTGGTTAATTCCTCTTCCTGGTGGGAAATGAGAGTTAAATTTGCCCGTCCAGACACCTCCAGCTAGTCTGTCATTGGTTCTCCCTATTCCTGTTCATCTTCCGCAGAAATTGCAAACTGGGCCAAACAGGAGGTTAAAGGCACTGACTCTCCAAGTCGGGAGAGTGTTAGTAAAGCGTCTGGCATGTTGCACCCGAGTACCAGGGGACGAAAACTGAGACATATTGGAACACGTCTCCCGATCACACGGTTGATCATACTCTGGGTTCCACATGCATGTTTTAGCTGAAGGAAGAATACCTTAAACCTGGAGAGTTGAGACCCGTGGAATGGGTACCATGCAATATGACTTCAAAGGGTCTTCATTTGCTCACCGAACCTCTCCAATCCTATCACTGCTGCGTTTATGCCCCTGTACACACACTTGATTCTCTTTCAGAGACATAGCAATCCATAGGTTTTAAGATACTTCCTAGTCAGGTACACTCTTAGGCATTTAATATGGGGTGTTGAGTCCATTTCGTTGAGCAAGGAGTAGCTCTTGTCTATTCCATATTTGGCTTAAGGAATTTTATCTGTGCTCATTTCAATCTCTCGTTTTATGCAGCACCCCAACTCACCTTTCCCCTTAAGCAAGCATAAGTTGGGTTTCTAAATTTGAGACCCTGTTCTGTTTTGTAATTCAGTTCCTGTGTAGCCAAGGTTACATTCCGTGTATTAGTGATATCTTATGATGTTTCTTTTTCTGTGTGACTTATTTCAGTTAGAATCATCGTACCTGAATCCACTCATTATGCTGCTACGGGCCTGATGACATAGATTTCATTGCTGAGTGATACTGCATTGTACGTAAGTACCACAACTTCTTTATCCATTTTTCACTTTCTGCGATATTGAACTTGTACCGTAAACCAGGTTCTTGTAAACAGAGCCGTCCCAACCTTTGGGGTGGCTGTGTCTTTTTGATTTTAATTTCCCTAAGCTATAGGACCATAAGTGGAAGTGCCCTAGGCTCTGTTGCTTTGTTTTTTAGATGTTTCAGGAAACACCATACACTTCTCCCGAGTGGCTGTTGGCAATTGACATCCCGCCCATCAGCATAACAAGGCTCCCAGTTCTCCATGGCCTGTCCTGCCTTTCTGGATTTTACACTTTTTTCAGATGGCCCTTTTGACCGGGGGGAAGTGAGACTTCATTGTAGTGCAGATTTCCTTTGCAAGCTTGCTTGGTTGGCCAAAAAGGGCGTATGCGTTTTTTCCTGAATATATTCAGGAAAAAACGCATACGCCCTTTTTGGCCAAGTGCATCATTGTGGACGTTCTGCCTCTTTTCCTATGCTTTCAATGCAATTCCAGTCTACCTCCTGAAATCGGTTTCCTGCAATTCTGCCCCGCTTTCAAGTCCTCTTGGCAGCCTTACTTCAGTATATTTTTGGACGATAACTGTCATTTATAACTCTGCAGGTTTGTGAATTACAGTGCCCCTGAGCTCCTTTCTTCAACTCGCTTTCTCGTGAGCTGGCCGCAACACCGCAGGATGGCTTCAGGCCCTAATCTGGTTCCGGCACGGCACGCTGAGCCTTTGGTTAATTCCTCTTCCTGGTGGGAAATGAGAGTTAAATTTGCCCGTACAGACACCTCCAGCTAGTCTGTCATTGGTTCTCCCTATTCCTGTTCATCTTCCGCAGAAATTGCAAACTGGGCCAAACAGGAGGTTAAAGGCACTGACTCTCCAAGTCGGGAGAGTGTTAGTAAAGCGTCTGGAATGTTGCACCCGAGTACCAGGGGACGAAAACTGAGACATATTGGAACACGTCTCCCGATCACATGGTTGATCATACTCTGGGTTCCACATGCATGTTTTAGCTGAAGGAAGAATACCTTAAACCTGGAGAGTTGAGACCTGTGGAATGGGTACCATGCAATATGACTTCAAAGGGTCTTCATTTGCTCACCAAACCTCTCCAATCCTATCACTGCTGCGTTTATGCCCCTGTACACACACTTGATTCTCTTTCAGAGACATAGCAATCCATAGGTTTTAAGATACTTCCTAGTCAGGTACACTCTTAGGCATTTAATATGGGGTGTTGAGTCCATTTCGTTGAGCAAGGAGTAGCTCTTGTCTATTCCATATTTGGCTTAAGGAACTTTATCTGTGCTCATTTCAATCTCTGGTTTTATGCAGCACCCCAACTCACCTTTCCCCTTAAGCAAGCATAAGTTGGGTTTCTAAATTTGAGACCCTGTTCTGTTTTGTAATTCAGTTCCTGTGTAGCCAAGGTTACATTCCGTGTATTAGTGATATCTTATGATGTTTCTTTTCCTGTGTGACTTATTTCAGTTAGAATCATCGTACCTGAATCCACTCATTATGCTGCTACGGGCCTGATGACATAGATTTCATTGCTGAGTGATACTGCATTGTACGTAAGTACCACAACTTCTTTATCCATTTTTCACTTTCTGCGATATTGAACTTGTACCGTAAACCAGGTTCTTGTAAACAGAGCCGTCCCAACCTTTGGGGTGGCTGTGTCTTTTTGATTTTAATTTCCCTAAGCTATAGGACCATAAGTGGAAGTGCCCTAGGCTCTGTTGCTTTGTTTTTTAGATGTTTCAGGAAACACCATACACTTCTCCCGAGTGGCTGTTGGCAATTGACATCCCGCCCATCAGCATAACAAGGCTCCCAGTTCTCCATGGCCTGTCCTGCCTTTCTGGATTTTACACTTTTTTCAGATGGCCCTTTTGACCGGGGGGAAGTGAGACTTCATTGTAGTGCAGATTTCCTTTGCAAGCTTGCTTGGTTGGCCAAAAAGGGCGTATGCGTTTTTTCCTGAATATATTCAGGAAAAAACGCATACGCCCTTTTTGGCCAAGTGCATCATTGTGGACGTTCTGCCTCTTTTCCTATGCTTTCAATGCAATTCCAGTCTACCTCCTGAAATCGGTTTCCTGCAATTCTGCCCCGCTTTCAAGTCCTCTTGGCAGCCTTACTTCAGTATATTTTTGGACGATAGCTGTCATTTATAACTCTGCAGGTTTGTGAATTACAGTGCCCCTGAGCTCCTTTCTTCAACTCGCTTTCTCGTGAGCTGGCCGCAACACCGCAGGATGGCTTCAGGCCCTAATCTGGTTCCGGCACGGCACGCTGAGCCTTTGGTTAATTCCTCTTCCTGGTGGGAAATGAGAGTTAAATTTGCCCGTCCAGACACCTCCAGCTAGTCTGTCATTGGTTCTCCCTATTCCTGTTCATCTTCCGCAGAAATTGCAAACTGGGCCAAACAGGAGGTTAAAGGCACTGACTCTCCAAGTCGGGAGAGTGTTAGTAAAGCGTCTGGAATGTTGCACCCGAGTACCAGGGGACGAAAACTGACACATATTGGAACACGTCTCCCGATCACACGGTTGATCATACTCTGGGTTCCACATGCATGTTTTAGCTGAAGGAAGAATACCTTAAACCTGGAGAGTTGAGACCCGTGGAATGGGTACCATGCAATATGACTTCAAAGGGTCTTCATTTGCTCACCGAACCTCTCCAATCCTATCACTGCTGCGTTTATGCCCCTGTACACACACTTGATTCTCTTTCAGAGACATAGCAATCCATAGGTTTTAAGATACTTCCTAGTCAGGTACACTCTTAGGCATTTAATATGGGGTGTTGAGTCCATTTCGTTGAGCAAGGAGTAGCTCTTGTCTATTCCATATTTGGCTTAAGGAACTTTATCTGTGCTCATTTCAATCTCTGGTTTTATGCAGCACCCCAACTCACCTTTCCCCTTAAGCAAGCATAAGTTGGGTTTCTAAATTTGAGACCCTGTTCTGTTTTGTAATTCAGTTCCTGTGTAGCCAAGGTTACATTCCGTGTATTAGTGATATCTTATGATGTTTCTTTTCCTGTGTGACTTATTTCAGTTAGAATCATCGTACCTGAATCCACTCATTATGCTGCTACGGGCCTGATGACATAGATTTCATTGCTGAGTGATACTGCATTGTACGTAAGTACCACAACTTCTTTATCCATTTTTCACTTTCTGCGATATTGAACTTGTACCGTAAACCAGGTTCTTGTAAACAGAGCCGTCCCAACCTTTGGGGTGGCTGTGTCTTTTTGATTTTAATTTCCCTAAGCTATAGGACCATAAGTGGAAGTGCCCTAGGCTCTGTTGCTTTGTTTTTTAGATGTTTCAGGAAACACCATACACTTCTCCCGAGTGGCTGTTGGCAATTGACATCCCGCCCATCAGCATAACAAGGCTCCCAGTTCACCATGGCCTGTCCTGCCTTTCTGGATTTTACACTTTTTTCAGATGGCCCTTTTGACCGGGGGGAAGTGACACTTCATTGTAGTGCAGATTTCCTTTGCAAGCTTGCTTGGTTGGCCAAAAAGGGCGTATGCGTTTTTTCCTGAATATATTCAGGAGAAAACGCATACGCCCTTTTTGGCCAAGTGCATCATTGTGGACGTTCTGCCTCTTTTCCTATGCTTTCAATGCAATTCCAGTCTACCTCCTGAAATCGGATTCCTGAAATTCTGCCCCGCTTTCAAGTCCTCTTGGCAGCCTTACTTCAGTATATTTTTGGACGATAGCTGTCATTTATAACTCTGCAGGTTTGTGAATTACAGTGCCCCTGAGCTCCTTTCTTCAACTCGCTTTCTCGTGAGCTGGCCGCAACACCGCAGGATGGCTTCAGGCCCTAATCTGGTTCCGGCACGGCACGCTGAGCCTTTGGTTAATTCCTCTTCCTGGTGGGAAATGAGAGTTAAATTTGCCCGTCCAGACACCTCCAGCTAGTCTGTCATTGGTTCTCCCTATTCCTGTTCATCTTCCGCAGAAATTGCAAACTGGGCCAAACAGGAGGTTAAAGGCACTGACTCTCCAAGTCGGGAGAGTGTTAGTAAAGCGTCTGGAATGTTGCACCCGAGTACCAGGGGACGAAAACTGAGACATATTGGAACACGTCTCCCGATCACACGGTTGATCATACTCTGGGTTCCACATGCATGTTTTAGCTGAAGGAAGAATACCTTAAACCTGGAGAGTTGAGACCCGTGGAATGGGTACCATGCAATATGACTTCAAAGGGTCTTCATTTGCTCACCGAACCTCTCCAATCCTATCACTGCTGCGTTTATGCCCCTGTACACACACTTGATTCTCTTTCAGAGACATAGCAATCCATAGGTTTTAAGATACTTCCTAGTCAGGTACACTCTTAGGCATTTAATATGGGGTGTTGAGTCCATTTCGTTGAGCAAGGAGTAGCTCTTGTCTATTCCATATTTGGCTTAAGGAACTTTATCTGTGCTCATTTCAATCTCTGGTTTTATGCAGCACCCCAACTCACCTTTCCCCTTAAGCAAGCATAAGTTGGGTTTCTAAATTTGAGACCCTGTTCTGTTTTGTAATTCAGTTCCTGTGTAGCCAAGGTTACATTCCGTGTATTAGTGATATCTTATGATGTTTCTTTTTCTGTGTGACTTATTTCAGTTAGAATCATCGTACCTGAATCCACTCATTATGCTGCTACGGGCCTGATGACATAGATTTCATTGCTGAGTGATACTGCATTGTACGTAAGTACCACAACTTCTTTATCCATTTTTCACTTTCTGCGATATTGAACTTGTACCGTAAACCAGGTTCTTGTAAACAGAGCCGTCCCAACCTTTGGGGTGGCTGTGTCTTTTTGATTTTAATTTCCCTAAGCTATAGGACCATAAGTGGAAGTGCCCTAGGCTCTGTTGCTTTGTTTTTTAGATGTTTCAGGAAACACCATACACTTCTCCCGAGTGGCTGTTGGCAATTGACATCCCGCCCATCAGCATAACAAGGCTCCCAGTTCTCCATGGCCTGTCCTGCCTTTCTGGATTTTACACTTTTTTCAGATGGCCCTTTTGACCGGGGGGAAGTGAGACTTCATTGTAGTGCAGATTTCCTTTGCAAGCTTGCTTGGTTGGCCAAAAAGGGCGTATGCGTTTTTTCCTGAATATATTCAGGAAAAAACGCATACGCCCTTTTTGGCCAAGTGCATCATTGTGGACGTTCTGCCTCTTTTCCTATGCTTTCAATGCAATTCCAGTCTACCTCCTGAAATCGGTTTCCTGCAATTCTGCCCCGCTTTCAAGTCCTCTTGGCAGCCTTACTTCAGTATATTTTTGGACGATAGCTGTCATTTATAACTCTGCAGGTTTGTGAATTACAGTGCCCCTGAGCTCCTTTCTTCAACTCGCTTTCTCGTGAGCTGGCCGCAACACCGCAGGATGGCTTCAGGCCCTAATCTGGTTCCGGCACGGCACGCTGAGCCTTTGGTTAATTCCTCTTCCTGGTGGGAAATGAGAGTTAAATTTGCCCGTCCAGACACCTCCAGCTAGTCTGTCATTGGTTCTCCCTATTCCTGTTCATCTTCCGCAGAAATTGCAAACTGGGCCAAACAGGAGGTTAAAGGCACTGACTCTCCAAGTCGGGAGAGTGTTAGTAAAGCGTCTGGCATGTTGCACCCGAGTACCAGGGGACGAAAACTGAGACATATTGGAACACGTCTCCCGATCACACGGTTGATCATACTCTGGGTTCCACATGCATGTTTTAGCTGAAGGAAGAATACCTTAAACCTGGAGAGTTGAGACCCGTGGAATGGGTACCATGCAATATGACTTCAAAGGGTCTTCATTTGCTCACCGAACCTCTCCAATCCTATCACTGCTGCGTTTATGCCCCTGTACACACACTTGATTCTCTTTCAGAGACATAGCAATCCATAGGTTTTAAGATACTTCCTAGTCAGGTACACTCTTAGGCATTTAATATGGGGTGTTGAGTCCATTTCGTTGAGCAAGGAGTAGCTCTTGTCTATTCCATATTTGGCTTAAGGAACTTTATCTGTGCTCATTTCAATCTCTGGTTTTATGCAGCACCCCAACTCACCTTTCCCCTTAAGCAAGCATAAGTTGGGTTTCTAAATTTGAGACCCTGTTCTGTTTTGTAATTCAGTTCCTGTGTAGCCAAGGTTACATTCCGTGTATTAGTGATATCTTATGATGTTTCTTTTCCTGTGTGACTTATTTCAGTTAGAATCATCGTACCTGAATCCACTCATTATGCTGCTACGGGCCTGATGACATAGATTTCATTGCTGAGTGATACTGCATTGTACGTAAGTACCACAACTTCTTTATCCATTTTTCACTTTCTGCGATATTGAACTTGTACCGTAAACCAGGTTCTTGTAAACAGAGCCGTCCCAACCTTTGGGGTGGCTGTGTCTTTTTGATTTTAATTTCCCTAAGCTATAGGACCATAAGTGGAAGTGCCCTAGGCTCTGTTGCTTTGTTTTTTAGATGTTTCAGGAAACACCATACACTTCTCCCGAGTGGCTGTTGGCAATTGACATCCCGCCCATCAGCATAACAAGGCTCCCAGTTCTCCATGGCCTGTCCTGCCTTTCTGGATTTTACACTTTTTTCAGATGGCCCTTTTGACCGGGGGGAAGTGAGACTTCATTGTAGTGCAGATTTCCTTTGCAAGCTTGCTTGGTTGGCCAAAAAGGGCGTATGCGTTTTTTCCTGAATATATTCAGGAAAAAACGCATACGCCCTTTTTGGCCAAGTGCATCATTGTGGACGTTCTGCCTCTTTTCCTATGCTTTCAATGCAATTCCAGTCTACCTCCTGAAATCGGTTTCCTGCAATTCTGCCCCGCTTTCAAGTCCTCTTGGCAGCCTTACTTCAGTATATTTTTGGACGATAGCTGTCATTTATAACTCTGCAGGTTTGTGAATTACAGTGCCCCTGAGCTCCTTTCTTCAACTCGCTTTCTCGTGAGCTGGCCGCAACACCGCAGGATGGCTTCAGGCCCTAATCTGGTTCCGGCACGGCACGCTGAGCCTTTGGTTAATTCCTCTTCCTGGTGGGAAATGAGAGTTAAATTTGCCCGTCCAGACACCTCCAGCTAGTCTGTCATTGGTTCTCCCTATTCCTGTTCATCTTCCGCAGAAATTGCAAACTGGGCCAAACAGGAGGTTAAAGGCACTGACTCTCCAAGTCGGGAGAGTGTTAGTAAAGCGTCTGGAATGTTGCACCCGAGTACCAGGGGACGAAAACTGAGACATATTGGAACACGTCTCCCGATCACACGGTTGATCATACTCTGGGTTCCACATGCATGTTTTAGCTGAAGGAAGAATACCTTAAACCTGGAGAGTTGAGACCCGTGGAATGGGTACCATGCAATATGACTTCAAAGGGTCTTCATTTGCTCACCGAACCTCTCCAATCCTATCACTGCTGCGTTTATGCCCCTGTACACACACTTGATTCTCTTTCAGAGACATAGCAATCCATAGGTTTTAAGATACTTCCTAGTCAGGTACACTCTTAGGCATTTAATATGGGGTGTTGAGTCCATTTCGTTGAGCAAGGAGTAGCTCTTGTCTATTCCATATTTGGCTTAAGGAACTTTATCTGTGCTCATTTCAATCTCTGGTTTTATGCAGCACCCCAACTCACCTTTCCCCTTAAGCAAGCATAAGTTGGGTTTCTAAATTTGAGACCCTGTTCTGTTTTGTAATTCAGTTCCTGTGTAGCCAAGGTTACATTCCGTGTATTAGTGATATCTTATGATGTTTCTTTTCCTGTGTGACTTATTTCAGTTAGAATCATCGTACCTGAATCCACTCATTATGCTGCTACGGGCCTGATGACATAGATTTCATTGCTGAGTGATACTGCATTGTACGTAAGTACCACAACTTCTTTATCCATTTTTCACTTTCTGCGATATTGAACTTGTACCGTAAACCAGGTTCTTGTAAACAGAGCCGTCCCAACCTTTGGGGTGGCTGTGTCTTTTTGATTTTAATTTCCCTAAGCTATAGGACCATAAGTGGAAGTGCCCTAGGCTCTGTTGCTTTGTTTTTTAGATGTTTCAGGAAACACCATACACTTCTCCCGAGTGGCTGTTGGCAATTGACATCCCGCCCATCAGCATAACAAGGCTCCCAGTTCACCATGGCCTGTCCTGCCTTTCTGGATTTTACACTTTTTTCAGATGGCCCTTTTGACCGGGGGGAAGTGACACTTCATTGTAGTGCAGATTTCCTTTGCAAGCTTGCTTGGTTGGCCAAAAAGGGCGTATGCGTTTTTTCCTGAATATATTCAGGAGAAAACGCATACGCCCTTTTTGGCCAAGTGCATCATTGTGGACGTTCTGCCTCTTTTCCTATGCTGTAAATGCAATTCCAGTCTACCTCCTGAAATCGGTTTCCTGAAATTCTGCCCCGCTTTCAAGTCCTCTTGGCAGCCTTACTTCAGTATATTTTTGGACGATAGCTGTCATTTATAACTCTGCAGGTTTGTGAATTACAGTGCCCCTGAGCTCCTTTCTTCAACTCGCTTTCTCGTGAGCTGGCCGCAACACCGCAGGATGGCTTCAGGCCCTAATCTGGTTCCGGCACGGCACGCTGAGCCTTTGGTTAATTCCTCTTCCTGGTGGGAAATGAGAGTTAAATTTGCCCGTCCAGACACCTCCAGCTAGTCTGTCATTGGTTCTCCCTATTCCTGTTCATCTTCCGCAGAAATTGCAAACTGGGCCAAACAGGAGGTTAAAGGCACTGACTCTCCAAGTCGGGAGAGTGTTAGTAAAGCGTCTGGAATGTTGCACCCGAGTACCAGGGGACGAAAACTGAGACATATTGGAACACGTCTCCCGATCACACGGTTGATCATACTCTGGGTTCCACATGCATGTTTTAGCTGAAGGAAGAATACCTTAAACCTGGAGAGTTGAGACCCGTGGAATGGGTACCATGCAATATGACTTCAAAGGGTCTTCATTTGCTCACCGAACCTCTCCAATCCTATCACTGCTGCGTTTATGCCCCTGTACACACACTTGATTCTCTTTCAGAGACATAGCAATCCATAGGTTTTAAGATACTTCCTAGTCAGGTACACTCTTAGGCATTTAATATGGGGTGTTGAGTCCATTTCGTTGAGCAAGGAGTAGCTCTTGTCTATTCCATATTTGGCTTAAGGAACTTTATCTGTGCTCATTTCAATCTCTGGTTTTATGCAGCACCCCAACTCACCTTTCCCCTTAAGCAAGCATAAGTTGGGTTTCTAAATTTGAGACCCTGTTCTGTTTTGTAATTCAGTTCCTGTGTAGCCAAGGTTACATTCCGTGTATTAGTGATATCTTATGATGTTTCTTTTTCTGTGTGACTTATTTCAGTTAGAATCATCGTACCTGAATCCACTCATTATGCTGCTACGGGCCTGATGACATAGATTTCATTGCTGAGTGATACTGCATTGTACGTAAGTACCACAACTTCTTTATCCATTTTTCACTTTCTGCGATATTGAACTTGTACCGTAAACCAGGTTCTTGTAAACAGAGCCGTCCCAACCTTTGGGGTGGCTGTGTCTTTTTGATTTTAATTTCCCTAAGCTATAGGACCATAAGTGGAAGTGCCCTAGGCTCTGTTGCTTTGTTTTTTAGATGTTTCAGGAAACACCATACACTTCTCCCGAGTGGCTGTTGGCAATTGACATCCCGCCCATCAGCATAACAAGGCTCCCAGTTCTCCATGGCCTGTCCTGCCTTTCTGGATTTTACACTTTTTTCAGATGGCCCTTTTGACCGGGGGGAAGTGAGACTTCATTGTAGTGCAGATTTCCTTTGCAAGCTTGCTTGGTTGGCCAAAAAGGGCGTATGCGTTTTTTCCTGAATATATTCAGGAAAAAACGCATACGCCCTTTTTGGCCAAGTGCATCATTGTGGACGTTCTGCCTCTTTTCCTATGCTTTCAATGCAATTCCAGTCTACCTCCTGAAATCGGTTTCCTGCAATTCTGCCCCGCTTTCAAGTCCTCTTGGCAGCCTTACTTCAGTATATTTTTGGACGATAGCTGTCATTTATAACTCTGCAGGTTTGTGAATTACAGTGCCCCTGAGCTCCTTTCTTCAACTCGCTTTCTCGTGAGCTGGCCGCAACACCGCAGGATGGCTTCAGGCCCTAATCTGGTTCCGGCACGGCACGCTGAGCCTTTGGTTAATTCCTCTTCCTGGTGGGAAATGAGAGTTAAATTTGCCCGTCCAGACACCTCCAGCTAGTCTGTCATTGGTTCTCCCTATTCCTGTTCATCTTCCGCAGAAATTGCAAACTGGGCCAAACAGGAGGTTAAAGGCACTGACTCTCCAAGTCGGGAGAGTGTTAGTAAAGCGTCTGGAATGTTGCACCCGAGTACCAGGGGACGAAAACTGACACATATTGGAACACGTCTCCCGATCACACGGTTGATCATACTCTGGGTTCCACATGCATGTTTTAGCTGAAGGAAGAATACCTTAAACCTGGAGAGTTGAGACCCGTGGAATGGGTACCATGCAATATGACTTCAAAGGGTCTTCATTTGCTCACCGAACCTCTCCAATCCTATCACTGCTGCGTTTATGCCCCTGTACACACACTTGATTCTCTTTCAGAGACATAGCAATCCATAGGTTTTAAGATACTTCCTAGTCAGGTACACTCTTAGGCATTTAATATGGGGTGTTGAGTCCATTTCGTTGAGCAAGGAGTAGCTCTTGTCTATTCCATATTTGGCTTAAGGAACTTTATCTGTGCTCATTTCAATCTCTGGTTTTATGCAGCACCCCAACTCACCTTTCCCCTTAAGCAAGCATAAGTTGGGTTTCTAAATTTGAGACCCTGTTCTGTTTTGTAATTCAGTTCCTGTGTAGCCAAGTTTACATTCCGTGTATTAGTGATATCTTATGATGTTTCTTTTTCTGTGTGACTTATTTCAGTTAGAATCATCGTACCTGAATCCACTCATTATGCTGCTACGGGCCTGATGACATAGATTTCATTGCTGAGTGATACTGCATTGTACGTAAGTACCACAACTTCTTTATCCATTTTTCACTTTCTGCGATATTGAACTTGTACCGTAAACCAGGTTCTTGTAAACAGAGCCGTCCCAACCTTTGGGGTGGCTGTGTCTTTTTGATTTTAATTTCCCTAAGCTATAGGACCATAAGTGGAAGTGCCCTAGGCTCTGTTGCTTTGTTTTTTAGATGTTTCAGGAAACACCATACACTTCTCCCGAGTGGCTGTTGGCAATTGACATCCCGCCCATCAGCATAACAAGGCTCCCAGTTCTCCATGGCCTGTCCTGCCTTTCTGGATTTTACACTTTTTTCAGATGGCCCTTTTGACCGGGGGGAAGTGAGACTTCATTGTAGTGCAGATTTCCTTTGCAAGCTTGCTTGGTTGGCCAAAAAGGGCGTATGCGTTTTTTCCTGAATATATTCAGGAAAAAACGCATACGCCCTTTTTGGCCAAGTGCATCATTGTGGACGTTCTGCCTCTTTTCCTATGCTTTCAATGCAATTCCAGTCTACCTCCTGAAATCGGTTTCCTGCAATTCTGCCCCGCTTTCAAGTCCTCTTGGCAGCCTTACTTCAGTATATTTTTGGACGATAGCTGTCATTTATAACTCTGCAGGTTTGTGAATTACAGTGCCCCTGAGCTCCTTTCTTCAACTCGCTTTCTCGTGAGCTGGCCGCAACACCGCAGGATGGCTTCAGGCCCTAATCTGGTTCCGGCACGGCACGCTGAGCCTTTGGTTAATTCCTCTTCCTGGTGGGAAATGAGAGTTAAATTTGCCCGTCCAGACACCTCCAGCTAGTCTGTCATTGGTTCTCCCTATTCCTGTTCATCTTCCGCAGAAATTGCAAACTGGGCCAAACAGGAGGTTAAAGGCACTGACTCTCCAAGTCGGGAGAGTGTTAGTAAAGCGTCTGGCATGTTGCACCCGAGTACCAGGGGACGAAAACTGAGACATATTGGAACACGTCTCCCGATCACACGGTTGATCATACTCTGGGTTCCACATGCATGTTTTAGCTGAAGGAAGAATACCTTAAACCTGGAGAGTTGAGACCCGTGGAATGGGTACCATGCAATATGACTTCAAAGGGTCTTCATTTGCTCACCGAACCTCTCCAATCCTATCACTGCTGCGTTTATGCCCCTGTACACACACTTGATTCTCTTTCAGAGACATAGCAATCCATAGGTTTTAAGATACTTCCTAGTCAGGTACACTCTTAGGCATTTAATATGGGGTGTTGAGTCCATTTCGTTGAGCAAGGAGTAGCTCTTGTCTATTCCATATTTGGCTTAAGGAACTTTATCTGTGCTCATTTCAATCTCTGGTTTTATGCAGCACCCCAACTCACCTTTCCCCTTAAGCAAGCATAAGTTGGGTTTCTAAATTTGAGACCCTGTTCTGTTTTGTAATTCAGTTCCTGTGTAGCCAAGGTTACATTCCGTGTATTAGTGATATCTTATGATGTTTCTTTTCCTGTGTGACTTATTTCAGTTAGAATCATCGTACCTGAATCCACTCATTATGCTGCTACGGGCCTGATGACATAGATTTCATTGCTGAGTGATACTGCATTGTACGTAAGTACCACAACTTCTTTATCCATTTTTCATTTTCTGCGATATTGAACTTGTACCGTAAACCAGGTTCTTGTAAACAGAGCCGTCCCAACCTTTGGGGTGGCTGTGTCTTTTTGATTTTAATTTCCCTAAGCTATAGGACCATAAGTGGAAGTGCCCTAGGCTCTGTTGCTTTGTTTTTTAGATGTTTCAGGAAACACCATACACTTCTCCCGAGTGGCTGTTGGCAATTGACATCCCGCCCATCAGCATAACAAGGCTCCCAGTTCTCCATGGCCTGTCCTGCCTTTCTGGATTTTACACTTTTTTCAGATGGCCCTTTTGACCGGGGGGAAGTGAGACTTCATTGTAGTGCAGATTTCCTTTGCAAGCTTGCTTGGTTGGCCAAAAAGGGCGTATGCGTTTTTTCCTGAATATATTCAGGAAAAAACGCATACGCCCTTTTTGGCCAAGTGCATCATTGTGGACGTTCTGCCTCTTTTCCTATGCTTTCAATGCAATTCCAGTCTACCTCCTGAAATCGGTTTCCTGCAATTCTGCCCCGCTTTCAAGTCCTCTTGGCAGCCTTACTTCAGTATATTTTTGGACGATAGCTGTCATTTATAACTCTGCAGGTTTGTGAATTACAGTGCCCCTGAGCTCCTTTCTTCAACTCGCTTTCTCGTGAGCTGGCCGCAACACCGCAGGATGGCTTCAGGCCCTAATCTGGTTCCGGCACGGCACGCTGAGCCTTTGGTTAATTCCTCTTCCTGGTGGGAAATGAGAGTTAAATTTGCCCGTCCAGACACCTCCAGCTAGTCTGTCATTGGTTCTCCCTATTCCTGTTCATCTTCCACAGAAATTGCAAACTGGGCCAAACAGGAGGTTAAAGGCACTGACTCTCCAAGTCGGGAGAGTGTTAGTAAAGCGTCTGGAATGTTGCACCCGAGTACCAGGGGACGAAAACTGAGACATATTGGAACACGTCTCCCGATCACACGGTTGATCATACTCTGGGTTCCACATGCATGTTTTAGCTGAAGGAAGAATACCTTAAACCTGGAGAGTTGAGACCCGTGGAATGGGTACCATGCAATATGACTTCAAAGGGTCTTCATTTGCTCACCGAACCTCTCCAATCCTATCACTGCTGCGTTTATGCCCCTGTACACACACTTGATTCTCTTTCAGAGACATAGCAATCCATAGGTTTTAAGATACTTCCTAGTCAGGTACACTCTTAGGCATTTAATATGGGGTGTTGAGTCCATTTCGTTGAGCAAGGAGTAGCTCTTGTCTATTCCATATTTGGCTTAAGGAACTTTATCTGTGCTCATTTCAATCTCTGGTTTTATGCAGCACCCCAACTCACCTTTCCCCTTAAGCAAGCATTAGTTGGGTTTCTAAATTTGAGACCCTGTTCTGTTTTGTAATTCAGTTCCTGTGTAGCCAAGGTTACATTCCGTGTATTAGTGATATCTTATGATGTTTCTTTTCCTGTGTGACTTATTTCAGTTAGAATCATCGTACCTGAATCCACTCATTATGCTGCTACGGGCCTGATGACATAGATTTCATTGCTGAGTGATACTGCATTGTACGTAAGTACCACAACTTCTTTATCCATTTTTCACTTTCTGCGATATTGAACTTGTACCGTAAACCAGGTTCTTGTAAACAGAGCCGTCCCAACCTTTGGGGTGGCTGTGTCTTTTTGATTTTAATTTCCCTAAGCTATAGGACCATAAGTGGAAGTGCCCTAGGCTCTGTTGCTTTGTTTTTTAGATGTTTCAGGAAACACCATACACTTCTCCCGAGTGGCTGTTGGCAATTTACATCCCGCCCATCAGCATAACAAGGCTCCCAGTTCTCCATGGCCTGTCCTGCCTTTCTGGATTTTACACTTTTTTCAGATGGCCCTTTTGACCGGGGGGAAGTGAGACTTCATTGTAGTGCAGATTTCCTTTGCAAGCTTGCTTGGTTGGCCAAAAAGGGCGTATGCGTTTTTTTCCTGAATATATTCAGGAAAAAACGCATACGCCCTTTTTGGCCAAGTGCATCATTGTGGACGTTCTGCCTCTTTTCCTATGCTGTAAATGCAATTCCAGTCTACCTCCTGAAATCGGTTTCCTGCAATTCTGCCCCGCTTTCAAGTCCTCTTGGCAGCCTTACTTCAGTATATTTTTGGACGATAGCTGTCATTTATAACTCTGCAGGTTTGTGAATTACAGTGCCCCTGAGCTCCTTTCTTCAACTCGCTTTCTCGTGAGCTGGCCGCAACACCGCAGGATGGCTTCAGGCCCTAATCTGGTTCCGGCACGGCACGCTGAGCCTTTGGTTAATTCCTCTTCCTGGTGGGAAATGAGAGTTAAATTTGCCCGTCCAGACACCTCCAGCTAGTCTGTCATTGGTTCTCCCTATTCCTGTTCATCTTCCGCAGAAATTGCAAACTGGGCCAAACAGGAGGTTAAAGGCACTGACTCTCCAAGTCGGGAGAGTGTTAGTAAAGCGTCTGGAATGTTGCACCCGAGTACCAGGGGACGAAAACTGAGACATATTGGAACACGTCTCCCGATCACACGGTTGATCATACTCTGGGTTCCACATGCATGTTTTAGCTGAAGGAAGAATACCTTAAACCTGGAGAGTTGAGACCCGTGGAATGGGTACCATGCAATATGACTTCAAAGGGTCTTCATTTGCTCACCGAACCTCTCCAATCCTATCACTGCTGCGTTTATGCCCCTGTACACACACTTGATTCTCTTTCAGAGACATAGCAATCCATAGGTTTTAAGATACTTCCTAGTCAGGTACACTCTTAGGCATTTAATATGGGGTGTTGAGTCCATTTCGTTGAGCAAGGAGTAGCTCTTGTCTATTCCATATTTGGCTTAAGGAACTTTATCTGTGCTCATTTCAATCTCTGGTTTTATGCAGCACCCCAACTCACCTTTCCCCTTAAGCAAGCATAAGTTGGGTTTCTAAATTTGAGACCCTGTTCTGTTTTGTAATTCAGTTCCTGTGTAGCCAAGGTTACATTCCGTGTATTAGTGATATCTTATGATGTTTCTTTTCCTGTGTGACTTATTTCAGTTAGAATCATCGTACCTGAATCCACTCATTATGCTGCTACGGGCCTGATGACATAGATTTCATTGCTGAGTGATACTGCATTGTACGTAAGTACCACAACTTCTTTATCCATTTTTCACTTTCTGCGATATTGAACTTGTACCGTAAACCAGGTTCTTGTAAACAGAGCCGTCCCAACCTTTGGGGTGGCTGTGTCTTTTTGATTTTAATTTCCCTAAGCTATAGGACCATAAGTGGAAGTGCCCTAGGCTCTGTTGCTTTGTTTTTTAGATGTTTCAGGAAACACCATACACTTCTCCCGAGTGGCTGTTGGCAATTTACATCCCGCCCATCAGCATAACAAGGCTCCCAGTTCTCCATGGCCTGTCCTGCCTTTCTGGATTTTACACTTTTTTCAGATGGCCCTTTTGACCGGGGGGAAGTGAGACTTCATTGTAGTGCAGATTTCCTTTGCAAGCTTGCTTGGTTGGCCAAAAAGGGCGTATGCGTTTTTTTCCTGAATATATTCAGGAAAAAACGCATACGCCCTTTTTGGCCAAGTGCATCATTGTGGACGTTCTGCCTCTTTTCCTATGCTTTCAATGCAATTCCAGTCTACCTCCTGAAATCGGTTTCCTGCAATTCTGCCCCGCTTTCAAGTCCTCTTGGCAGCCTTACTTCAGTATATTTTTGGACGATAGCTGTCATTTATAACTCTGCAGGTTTGTGAATTACAGTGCCCCTGAGCTCCTTTCTTCAACTCGCTTTCTCGTGAGCTGGCCGCAACACCGCAGGATGGCTTCAGGCCCTAATCTGGTTCCGGCACGGCACGCTGAGCCTTTGGTTAATTCCTCTTCCTGGTGGGAAATGAGAGTTAAATTTGCCCGTCCAGACACCTCCAGCTAGTCTGTCATTGGTTCTCCCTATTCCTGTTCATCTTCCGCAGAAATTGCAAACTGGGCCAAACAGGAGGTTAAAGGCACTGACTCTCCAAGTCGGGAGAGTGTTAGTAAAGCGTCTGGAATGTTGCACCCGAGTACCAGGGGACGAAAACTGAGACATATTGGAACACGTCTCCCGATCACACGGTTGATCATACTCTGGGTTCCACATGCATGTTTTAGCTGAAGGAAGAATACCTTAAACCTGGAGAGTTGAGACCCGTGGAATGGGTACCATGCAATATGACTTCAAAGGGTCTTCATTTGCTCACCGAACCTCTCCAATCCTATCACTGCTGCGTTTATGCCCCTGTACACACACTTGATTCTCTTTCAGAGACATAGCAATCCATAGGTTTTAAGATACTTCCTAGTCAGGTACACTCTTAGGCATTTAATATGGGGTGTTGAGTCCATTTCGTTGAGCAAGGAGTAGCTCTTGTCTATTCCATATTTGGCTTAAGGAACTTTATCTGTGCTCATTTCAATCTCTGGTTTTATGCAGCACCCCAACTCACCTTTCCCCTTAAGCAAGCATAAGTTGGGTTTCTAAATTTGAGACCCTGTTCTGTTTGTAATTCAGTTCCTGTGTAGCCAAGGTTACATTCCGTGTATTAGTGATATCTTATGATGTTTCTTTTCCTGTGTGACTTATTTCAGTTAGAATCATCGTACCTGAATCCACTCATTATGCTGCTACGGGCCTGATGACATAGATTTCATTGCTGAGTGATACTGCATTGTACGTAAGTACCACAACTTCTTTATCCAGTTTTCACTTTCTGCGATATTGAACTTGTACCGTAAACCAGGTTCTTGTAAACAGAGCCGTCCCAACCTTTGGGGTGGCTGTGTCTTTTTGATTTTAATTTCCCTAAGCTATAGGACCATAAGTGGAAGTGCCCTAGGCTCTGTTGCTTTGTTTTTCAGATGTTTCAGGAAACACCATACACTTCTCCCGAGTGGCTGTTGGCAATTTACATCCCGCCCATCAGCATAACAAGGCTCCCAGTTCTCCATGGCCTGTCCTGCCTTTCTGGATTTTACACTTTTTTCAGATGGCCCTTTTGACCGGGGGGAAGTGAGACTTCATTGTAGTGCAGATTTCCTTTGCAACCTTGCTTGGTTGGCCAAAAAGGGCGTATGCGTTTTTTCCTGAATATATTCAGGAAAAAACGCATACGCCCTTTTTGGCCAAGTGCATCATTGTGGACGTTCTGCCTCTTTTCCTATGCTTTCAATGCAATTCCAGTCTACCTCCTGAAATCGGTTTCCTGCAATTCTGCCCCGCTTTCAAGTCCTCTTGGCAGCCTTACTTCAGTATATTTTTGGACGATAGCTGTCATTTATAACTCTGCAGGTTTGTGAATTACAGTGCCCCTGAGCTCCTTTCTTCAACTCGCTTTCTCGTGAGCTGGCCGCAACACCGCAGGATGGCTTCAGGCCCTAATCTGGTTCCGGCACGGCACGCTGAGCCTTTGGTTAATTCCTCTTCCTGGTGGGAAATGAGAGTTAAATTTGCCCGTCCAGACACCTCCAGCTAGTCTGTCATTGGTTCTCCCTATTCCTGTTCATCTTCCGCAGAAATTGCAAACTGGGCCAAACAGGAGGTTAAAGGCACTGACTCTCCAAGTCGGGAGAGTGTTAGTAAAGCGTCTGGAATGTTGCACCCGAGTACCAGGGGACGAAAACTGACACATATTGGAACACGTCTCCCGATCACACGGTTGATCATACTCTGGGTTCCACATGCATGTTTTAGCTGAAGGAAGAATACCTTAAACCTGGAGAGTTGAGACCCGTGGAATGGGTACCATGCAATATGACTTCAAAGGGTCTTCATTTGCTCACCAAACCTCTCCAATCCTATCACTGCTGCGTTTATGCCCCTGTACACACACTTGATTCTCTTTCAGAGACATAGCAATCCATAGGTTTTAAGATACTTCCTAGTCAGGTACACTCTTAGGCATTTAATATGGGGTGTTGAGTCCATTTCGTTGAGCAAGGAGTAGCTCTTGTCTATTCCATATTTGGCTTAAGGAACTTTATCTGTGCTCATTTCAATCTCTGGTTTTATGCAGCACCCCAACTCACCTTTCCCCTTAAGCAAGCATAAGTTGGGTTTCTAAATTTGAGACCCTGTTCTGTTTTGTAATTCAGTTCCTGTGTAGCCAAGGTTACATTCCGTGTATTAGTGATATCTTATGATGTTTCTTTTCCTGTGTGACTTATTTCAGTTAGAATCATCGTACCTGAATCCACTCATTATGCTGCTACGGGCCTGATGACATAGATTTCATTGCTGAGTGATACTGCATTGTACGTAAGTACCACAACTTCTTTATCCATTTTTCACTTTCTGCGATATTGAACTTGTACCGTAAACCAGGTTCTTGTAAACAGAGCCGTCCCAACCTTTGGGGTGGCTGTGTCTTTTTGATTTTAATTTCCCTAAGCTATAGGACCATAAGTGGAAGTGCCCTAGGCTCTGTTGCTTTGTTTTTTAGATGTTTCAGGAAACACCATACACTTCTCCCGAGTGGCTGTTGGCAATTGACATCCCGCCCATCAGCATAACAAGGCTCCCAGTTCTCCATGGCCTGTCCTGCCTTTCTGGATTTTACACTTTTTTCAGATGGCCCTTTTGACCGGGGGGAAGTGAGACTTCATTGTAGTGCAGATTTCCTTTGCAAGCTTGCTTGGTTGGCCAAAAAGGGCGTATGCGTTTTTTTCCTGAATATATTCAGGAAAAAACGCATACGCCCTTTTTGGCCAAGTGCATCATTGTGGACGTTCTGCCTCTTTTCCTATGCTTTCAATGCAATTCCAGTCTACCTCCTGAAATCGGTTTCCTGCAATTCTGCCCCGCTTTCAAGTCCTCTTGGCAGCCTTACTTCAGTATATTTTTGGACGATAGCTGTCATTTATAACTCTGCAGGTTTGTGAATTACAGTGCCCCTGAGCTCCTTTCTTCAACTCGCTTTCTCGTGAGCTGGCCGCAACACCGCAGGATGGCTTCAGGCCCTAATCTGGTTCCGGCACGGCACGCTGAGCCTTTGGTTAATTCCTCTTCCTGGTGGGAAATGAGAGTTAAATTTGCCCGTCCAGACACCTCCAGCTAGTCTGTCATTGGTTCTCCCTATTCCTGTTCATCTTCCGCAGAAATTGCAAACTGGGCCAAACAGGAGGTTAAAGGCACTGACTCTCCAAGTCGGGAGAGTGTTAGTAAAGCGTCTGGAATGTTGCACCCGAGTACCAGGGGACGAAAACTGACACATATTGGAACACGTCTCCCGATCACACGGTTGATCATACTCTGGGTTCCACATGCATGTTTTAGCTGAAGGAAGAATACCTTAAACCTGGAGAGTTGAGACCCGTGGAATGGGTACCATGCAATATGACTTCAAAGGGTCTTCATTTGCTCACCGAACCTCTCCAATCCTATCACTGCTGCGTTTATGCCCCTGTACACACACTTGATTCTCTTTCAGAGACATAGCAATCCATAGGTTTTAAGATACTTCCTAGTCAGGTACACTCTTAGGCATTTAATATGGGGTGTTGAGTCCATTTCGTTGAGCAAGGAGTAGCTCTTGTCTATTCCATATTTGGCTTAAGGAACTTTATCTGTGCTCATTTCAATCTCTGGTTTTATGCAGCACCCCAACTCACCTTTCCCCTTAAGCAAGCATAAGTTGGGTTTCTAAATTTGAGACCCTGTTCTGTTTTGTAATTCAGTTCCTGTGTAGCCAAGGTTACATTCCGTGTATTAGTGATATCTTATGATGTTTCTTTTCCTGTGTGACTTATTTCAGTTAGAATCATCGTACCTGAATCCACTCATTATGCTGCTACGGGCCTGATGACATAGATTTCATTGCTGAGTGATACTGCATTGTACGTAAGTACCACAACTTCTTTATCCATTTTTCACTTTCTGCGATATTGAACTTGTACCGTAAACCAGGTTCTTGTAAACAGAGCCGTCCCAACCTTTGGGGTGGCTGTGTCTTTTTGATTTTAATTTCCCTAAGCTATAGGACCATAAGTGGAAGTGCCCTAGGCTCTGTTGCTTTGTTTTTCAGATGTTTCAGGAAACACCATACACTTCTCCCGAGTGGCTGTTGGCAATTTACATCCCGCCCATCAGCATAACAAGGCTCCCAGTTCTCCATGGCCTGTCCTGCCTTTCTGGATTTTACACTTTTTTCAGATGGCCCTTTTGACCGGGGGGAAGTGAGACTTCATTGTAGTGCAGATTTCCTTTGCAAGCTTGCTTGGTTGGCCAAAAAGGGCGTATGCGTTTTTCCTGAATATATTCAGGAAAAAAACGCATACGCCCTTTTTGGCCAAGTGCATCATTGTGGACGTTTCTGCCTCTTTTCCCTATGCTTTCAATGCAATTCCAGTCTACCTCCTGAAATCGGTTTCCTGCAATTCTGCCCCGCTTTCAAGTCCTCTTGGCAGCCTTACTTCAGTATATTTTTGGACGATAGCTGTCATTTATAACTCTGCAGGTTTGTGAATTACAGTGCCCCTGAGCTCCTTTCTTCAACTCGCTTTCTCGTGAGCTGGCCGCAACACCGCAGGATGGCTTCAGGCCCTAATCTGGTTCCGGCACGGCACGCTGAGCCTTTGGTTAATTCCTCTTCCTGGTGGGAAATGAGAGTTAAATTTGCCCGTCCAGACACCTCCAGCTAGTCTGTCATTGGTTCTCCCTATTCCTGTTCATCTTCCGCAGAAATTGCAAACTGGGCCAAACAGGAGGTTAAAGGCACTGACTCTCCAAGTCGGGAGAGTGTTAGTAAAGCGTCTGGAATGTTGCACCGAGTACCAGGGGACGAAAACTGACACATATTGGAACACGTCTCCCGATCACACGGTTGATCATACTCTGGGTTCCACATGCATGTTTTAGCTGAAGGAAGAATACCTTAAACCTGGAGAGTTGAGACCCGTGGAATGGGTACCATGCAATATGACTTCAAAGGGGTCTTCATTTGCTCACCAAACCTCTCCAATCCTATCACTGCTGCGTTTATGCCCCTGTACACACACTTGATTCTCTTTCAGAGACATAGCAATCCATAGGTTTTAAGATACTTCCTAGTCAGGTACACTCTTAGGCATTTAATATGGGGTGTTGAGTCCATTTCGTTGAGCAAGGAGTAGCTCTTGTCTATTCCATATTTGGCTTAAGGAACTTTATCTGTGCTCATTTCAATCTCTGGTTTTATGCAGCACCCCAACTCACCTTTCCCCTTAAGCAAGCATAAGTTGGGTTTCTAAATTTGAGACCCTGTTCTGTTTTGTAATTCAGTTCCTGTGTAGCCAAGGTTACATTCCGTGTATTAGTGATATCTTATGATGTTTCTTTTCCTGTGTGACTTATTTCAGTTAGAATCATCGTACCTGAATCCACTCATTATGCTGCTACGGGCCTGATGACATAGATTTCATTGCTGAGTGATACTGCATTGTACGTAAGTACCACAACTTCTTTATCCATTTTTCACTTTCTGCGATATTGAACTTGTACGTAAACCAGGTTCTTGTAAACAGAGCCGTCCCAACCTTTGGGGTGGCTGTGTCTTTTTGATTTTAATTTCCCTAAGCTATAGGACCATAAGTGGAAGTGCCCTAGGCTCTGTTGCTTTGTTTTTTAGATGTTTCAGGAAACACCATACACTTCTCCCGAGTGGCTGTTGCAATTTGACATCCCGCCCATCAGCATAACAAGGCTCCCAGTTCTCCATGGCCTGTCCTGCCT
Source organism: Lagenorhynchus albirostris (assembly GCF_949774975.1). NCBI lineage: Eukaryota > Metazoa > Chordata > Mammalia > Artiodactyla > Delphinidae > Lagenorhynchus > Lagenorhynchus albirostris. Next base: position 1,168 of record NW_026783307.1, on the reverse strand, counting down.
TTCTGGATTTTACACTTTTTTCAGATGGCCCTTTTGACCGGGGGAAGTGAGACTTCATTGTAGTGCAGATTTCCTTTGCAAGCTTGCTTGGTTGGCCAAAAAGGGCGTATGCGTTTTTTCCTGAATATATTCAGGAAAAAACGCATACGCCCTTTTTGGCCAAGTGCATCATTGTGGACGTTCTGCCTCTTTTCCTATGCTTTCAATGCAATTCCAGTCTACCTCCTGAAATCGGTTTCCTGCAATTCTGCCCCGCTTTCAAGTCCTCTTGGCAGCCTTACTTCAGTATATTTTTGGACGATAGCTGTCATTTATAACTCTGCAGGTTTGTGAATTACAGTGCCCCTGAGCTCCTTTCTTCAACTCGCTTTCTCGTGAGCTGGCCGCAACACCGCAGGATGGCTTCAGGCCCTAATCTGGTTCCGGCACGGCACGCTGAGCCTTTGGTTAATTCCTCTTCCTGGTGGGAAATGAGAGTTAAATTTGCCCGTCCAGACACCTCCAGCTAGTCTGTCATTGGTTCTCCCTATTCCTGTTCATCTTCCGCAGAAATTGCAAACTGGCCAAACAGGAGGTTAAAGGCACTGACTCTCCAAGTCGGGAGAGTGTTAGTAAAGCGTCTGGAATGTTGCACCCGAGTACCAGGGGACGAAACTGACACATATTGGAACACGTCTCCGATCACACGGTTGATCATACTCTGGGTTCCACATGCATGTTTTAGCTGAAGGAAGAATACCTTAAACCTGGAGAGTTGAGACCCGTGGAATGGGTACCATGCAATATGACTTCAAAGGGTCTTCATTTGCTCACCAAACCTCTCCAATCCTATCACTGCTGCGTTTATGCCCCTGTACACACACTTGATTCTCTTTCAGAGACATAGCAATCCATAGGTTTTAAGATACTTCCTAGTCAGGTACACTCTTAGGCATTTAATATGGGTGTTGAGTCCATTTCGTTGAGCAAGGAGTAGCTCTTGTCTATTCCATATTTGGCTTAAGGAACTTTATCTGTGCTCATTTCAATCTCTGGTTTTATGCAGCACCCCAACTCACCTTTCCCCTTAAGCAAGCATAAGTTGGGTTTCTAAATTTGAGACCCTGTTCTGTTTTGTAATTCAGTTCCTGTGTAGCCAAGTTTACATTCCGTGTATTAGTGATATCTT